>NC_069506.1:171370745-171503245 GCF_027579735.1 Bombina bombina | reverse complement strand
TGTCTCATCTTGCTCTGACTCCTCTATCTTTCTACCAATCTCCCCACTTCCATCGTTCACAAACCTCAGAGTTCTATGGGGAACCCTAAAAAAAACCTTGCCGAAAGTAAGCTAAGAGTTGAAGACCATTAATAAATTATATTGAGGTTGGTTTCACAATTAAAATGTATAGAATATTCAGACAGTCTTGTTCTGTAACTAGTGAAGGAAAAAATATTTGAGTCTTTAGGAATACTTAGGATTAGGGATGGGCGAATGTCTCTAAACATTTGAAATTTAAAACAAATTTTTATACATTTGTTCATTCGAATCGAATTTCGAATGTTTACATAACATTCTAACATTCGGTTTTCGAATGTTCGTTTTTGAATTTGTAGATTACATTCGAAAATATTAGTTTAAATAAGAGAATGTTTAGCTTTGTATTATATTCAATATTCAAATTCGTTATCTATATTTCACATTCGATTTTGAAATGTAATATTCGAATTCTATTCAATATATCACATTTGATTTTGTAATGTAATATTCAAATTTGATTTTAATTTCGAAATAGTATTTCTAAGCTACAATTTTCTTTTGTAATGTAATATTCTAATTCAAATTGTTTTTTATAATTAAGTTATCTTATAAATATTAGAATTATTTAATATTCAAATTTAAATATTCAAATCAACTTATTCCCTCCCATATGTAAATGACATAGTTGTAGTTGTTAACATTTCATTTTACAGGTTTAGTTTTGGAGAAAAAGGACGTAATGGTTTGGTGGTCATGTTGGAATATTTTGATACTGATTTTTTTCTATATACTACTATTATCTATCTATTTTTATCTATCTATTTGCTCCTGTGGCATCTTTTATTTTTTATTTTTGTGTGGACACAACTGTAGAGGGTGGACTGCACACCATAAGAAGACGCATTTTTCTTCATCTTCAATCAATTTCATATATTTTTGGAGAGGTAATATGCGTTCTATTATTATTTTTTATAGGCAAAAATTCAGGTGATAGGTTGCTACCTGCTTTTACTTTGTGGATTTATTTAGTTGTTTTTTTTCTAAGAATTTAATTTGAAAAATTATTCATCTTTATATTCATTGTAATTTTGTAAGTCTATTCTACATTAGTGTTTCTTAACCGCAGTCCAGAAGTTGCCCTAACAGGCCATATTTTCATGATGTCTTAACTAGAGCACTGGTGAAATAATCAGTACCTATGTTGAGAGCCAGGTTAGTTACCATAGTTACTGATTATTTTACCTGTGCTCCAGTTAAGATGTTCTGAAAATATTGCCTACTAGCATAGGTTTACTTGAGGACTGTGGTTGAGAAGTACTGATGTTCATCAGAGATGTTGTACTTGTAATGTAGTGTGGGTTGTGTTTTACTGTGCTAGTCCTGCCTTGTATCTGGGTATTGAATGGGCATTGGCAGCCAGTGATTGACTAGGGTCTAATTTATATTTTAAGACTAGATTTTCTTTTAGATTTGTGAAGTATGATATGTTAAAAAGATACATTTTGATACATTTCGAATATTCGATTTCACTCGAATGTTTTCGAATGTTATATTCGATTTTCAGAGTCATATTCAAAATAATGCAATCCATTTTGATTTTGCATGTCCATAAAAAATGGAATATATACATTTGAATTTCAAATGTGTATATTCACTATTTTATGTACATTCGAAATCAAAAGTGACATTCAAAATCGAATATACACATTCGAAATTGAAAGTGACATTTAAAAACTGTAAATAACATTCAAAAATAGAATTTTTAAGAATATTTGTTCTTATCAACATTCAAATTTGTAATTCGAATTTCGGTAATAACATTTGTTCTAACATTCAAATTCAAAAATTTACACATTCACCCATCCCTACTTAGGATAGCCCTATTCTTTCCCCATGTTAAAAAAAAAATATTAAAATTACTCCACAAAGTTGACAAACTATAATTTTGTATCGTAATGTATTTTTAAAGCAATTTACACACACACATAAATATATGCAGATATATACACATACATATTTACAGTATACAGTATATTTATAGTATATTTATATATACACATATATATATATATATATATATATATATATATACACATATACATACATACATATATATATATATAGAGATACATAGATACAAATACATATGTGCACACACACATATATATATATATATTTACATATATGTATATACAGTGGGGCAAAAAAGTATTTAGTTAGTCACCAATTGTGCAAGTTCTCCCAATTAAGAAGATGAGAGAGGCATGTCATTTTCATCATAGGTATACCTCAACTATGAGAGACAAAATATGGAAACAAATCCAGACAATCACATTGTCTGATTTGGAAAGAATTTATTTGCAAATTATGGTGGAAAATAAGTATTTGGTCAATATCAAAAGTTCATCTCAATACTTTGTTATATATCCTTTGTTGGCAATGAAAGAGGTCAAACATTTTCTGTCAGTCTTCACAAGGTTGTCACACACTGTTGCTGGTATGTAGGCCCATTCCTGCATGCAGATCTCCTCTAGAGCAGTGATGTTTTGGGGCTGTCGCTGGGCAACACAGACTTTCAACTCCCTCCAAAGGTTTTCAATGGGGTTGAGATCTGGAGACTGACTAGGTCACTCCAGGACCTTGAAATGCTTCTTACAAAGCCACTCCTTCCTTGCCCGGTGGTGTGTTTGGGAAGATTGTCATGCTGAAAGACCCAGCCACATTTCATCTTCAATGTCCTTGCTGAAGGAAGGAGGTTTGCACTCAAAATCTCACTATACATGGCCCCATTCATTCTTTCATGTACACAAATCAGTCGTCCTGTTCCCTTTGCAGAGAAACAGCCCCAAAGCATGATGTTGCCACCCCCATGCTTAACAGTAGGTATGGTGTTCTTTGGTTGCAACTCAGCATTCTCTCTCCTCCAAACACGAGGAGTTGTGTTTCTACCAAACAGTTCTACTTTGGTTTCATCTGATCATATGACATTCTCCCAATCCGCTTCTGAATCATCCAAATGCTCTCTAGCATACTTCAGATGGGCCCAGACATGTACTGGCCTAAGCAAGGGGACACGTCTGGCACTGCAGGATCTGAGTCCCTGGCGGCATAGTGTGTTACTGATGGTAGCCTTTGTTACGTTGGTCCCAGCTCTCTGCAGGTCACTCACTAGGTCCCCCCATGTGGTTCTGGGATGTTTGCTCACCGTTCTTGTGATCATTTTGACCCAACGGGGTGAGATCTTGTGTGGAGCCCCAGATCGAGGGAGATTATCAGTGGTCTTGTATGTCTTCCATTTTCTAATTATTGCTCCCACAGTAGCATTTATTTGTATAGCGCTGCAATATATATATATATATATATATATATATATATATATATATATATATATATATATATATACAGTATATATATATATATATATATATACAGTATCTCACAAAAGTGAGTACACCCCTCACATTTTTGTAAATATTTTATTATATCTTTTCATGTGACAACACTGAAGAAATTACACTTTGCTACAATGTAAAGTAGTGAGTGTACAGCCTGTATAACAGTGTAAATTTGCTGTCCCCTTAAAATAACTCAACACACAGCAATTAATGTCTAGTCTAAACCGTTGGCAACAAAAGTGAGTACACCCCTAAGTGGAAATGTCCAAATTGGGCCCAATTTGCCATTTTCCCTCCCCGGTGTCATGTGACTCGCTAGTGTTACAAGGTATCAGGTGTGTATGGGGAGCAGGTGTCTTAAATTTGGTGTTATCGCTCTCACACTCTCTAATACTGGTCACTGGAAGTTCAACATGGCACCTCATGGCAAAGAACTCTCTGAGGATCTGAAAAAAAGAATTCTTGCTATACATAAAGATGGCCTAGGCTATAAGAAGATTGCCAACACCCTGAAACTGAGATGCAGCATGGTGGGCAAGACCATTCAGAGGTTTCACAGGACAGATTCCACTCAGAAAAGGCCTCGCCATGGTCGACCAAAGAAGTTGAGTGCATGTGCTCAGCGTCATATCTAGAGGTTGTCTTTGGGAAATATACGTATGAGTGCTGCCAGCATTGCTGCAGAGGTTGAAGGGGTGGGGGGTCAGCCTGTCAGTGCTCAGACCATACGCTGCACACTGCATCAAATTGGTCTGCATGGCTGTCATCCCAGAAGGAAGCCTCTTCTAAAGATGATGCACAAGAAAGCCTGCAAACAATTTGGACATTTCCACTTAGGGGTGTACTCACTTTTGTTGCCAATGGTTTAGACATTAATGGCTGTGTGTTGAGTTATTTTGAGCAAATTTACACTTTTATTCAGGCTGTACACTCACTACTTTACATTGGAGCAAAGTGTCATTTCTTCAGTGTTGTTATATGAAAATATATAATAAAATATTTACAAAAATGTGAGGGGTTTACTCACTTTTGTGAGATACTGTATATATATATATATATATATATATATATTTATATATATTACAGTATATTGATATACACATACATACAAAACATATGTACATACACATATATACACATATATGCATATGCACACACACACACATACATATATATACACACATGTAATATGTATAAATATGAGTAAAATAATTTAAGATATTTTACCTGAGTTTTGTTATGAATATATCCTAGCCCTAACACTTTACTTCAGGTCTCCAAGAGAGCTACATTTTCCTGCGCTATTATGTGTTACACTTGAGCACAACACGAATCACCACTTCTAATCTGAAGGATAATGGCACACCCTGCTACTTGTAATCTAGCTCTCTATATCTGCAGTATATGTTCACTGAGGCATGTATGTGAAGCCACCAATCAGCAACTACCTCCCAGTAGTGCATTGCTGTTCCTGAGCCTACCTAGGTATGCTTTTCAACAAAGGATACCAAGATAACAATGCAAATTAGATAACAGAAGTTTATGCAAGTTTAATTTTGACTTTACTGTCCCTTTAAGTAAGAAAATGAGGAAATTGTAATCTATTGACTGGGTCATTCTGGGAAAATGCCTAACTTCCTTTATTCTCTCTGAATCCTCTATCTTTCTACCCATCTTCCCACTTCCATCTTTCACAAACTACACCTCAGAGTTATTTCTCTCTTTCAGGTTCACAGCAGCCACAGCTCAGT
Organism: Bombina bombina; assembly: GCF_027579735.1. Lineage (NCBI taxonomy): Eukaryota > Metazoa > Chordata > Amphibia > Anura > Bombinatoridae > Bombina > Bombina bombina. Next base: position 171,498,078 of record NC_069506.1, on the reverse strand, counting down.
ATGTAATACAGCACTTTCCACTCTGCATCTGAACAAAAGATTCTGCTCTCACCCACTCACCAGCCCAGCCTTAAACTCTACATGATTTTAACCATAGTAGTTACAGTTGATAGACTGCAATAAGAAAATACCTGCCCACCTTTTCCATTGATTCTAAGTGTTTCATATTCTGCTAAACCTTTATTTTCTTAACTTTTTTTTTATTTATTGGAAAATAAACGAGCAAAAAGTTATAGTATAAGTTTCAGTTGTTCCAAGAAACATATAACTGCAATTCATGAGTGAAGGACATAATAACATAGGAAACTAACAGCCTGGTGATGACAAAAAGGAGTTTAAAACATACAATAGGGACCAAGTCATAATATCAGCAATGGCATAAAATCTAAACTTACTCTGCTAATCATCCAATGAGCACAGAAGAAGAGGACCTCAAGTATCATTAAAGGGACAGTACAGTCAAAGTTAAACTGTCACAATTCAGATAGAGAATATGCACTTATAAACAACTTTCCAATTTTCTTTTATCTAATTTACTTTGTTCTTTTGGTATAGTTTGTTGAAATGCATAAGCAATTGAAGAGCTGCACACAGTTTCAAAATATAAACTTTACAAATCTATTGTAAAAGTAGAAGTAACCATCACAAACATAGATACTAGGTAGTCTGACGCGTTTCCCGCTCTCTAGTGGCGCTTCATCAGAGACTTAATAACAGTGTACACAATCCATCCTTAAATAGAGCACTAAACGCCCTCACACCTGCCCACACATAACAAATTTAAAGATACATGCAAACCATTAATTAAAAACAGAAAAAGTACACATCATAAACAGTGCTGTCTTAGACTAATGTCCACATTCTACAGATGCCGTGAGCCAGTATAAGGAACTCCTCAACTAAAATATCAACATTATTGTTAATCCTCTGAATATTAAGCAAATCAATGCTATTCACAATACAAACAATATATGTATCTATTATAGTCTATCCAGGTGATCAACAATAATGATATAACAGATAAGAATCACTCTGTGCAAAACAGCCATTTAAAGGTCCATTTCATATCTCACATAGTTGCAAACAGACCAACCCCATATGTAACAAAACCGGGTAATAACAGAATAGTGATGGGATAATAATGATAGATATTTTCCCAATTTGTCACATTTGTGTGAATACACACCGCTACATTTACTTAACAGTCACATTTCCTAGGGGTATAATATAATGAAGAAAACGAAACAAAACACTACACTGGAGGGCTATTTCCAACAATAAGTTAGTGTGAAAAGACATACAAATTAATAACTTCCCAGTGTATGTATAAACTTACACCTCCTAGTAATGGTCTATATTATGCAGGACACAAATACATCATTTCATATCTGTCTATTTTCATTTTCATCAAATAAGGAAAATGTGGATACAGAGATATAACGGTATAGATATGGATATACGTATAAATATAAATATAGACATAGAACAAGGAATGGTCCCATAATAGTAATACTGACTTCAGCTAAACAAAATAACTGATGTCCCATTCTTTGTTCAAACCTAGTGGGACCCTTGTTTTTAATTTAAAGATCCAATAAAGCTCCTTCTTATCTAATATCTTATATCTGTTGCCCCCTCTGACCGAAGTTAATGCCATATCTATAGCTTTGATGCTGAAATCACCAACATTTATGAAATGTACACCATTGAAGTGCTGAGCTATACTTGAATCTTTGTTATAATTTTTAACATCATTAAAATGTTCACGCGCTCTCGTACCCAGTTGTCTTGTCGTTTTACCGACGTACTGGTTATGACAGATCAGGCACTCCAATAAGTACACCACGAATGTGGATTTACAATTCGCATAAAAATCCATATCATACCTACAGCTGTCTACAGTTGATTTAAACTCTTTATTTACATCAATCATACTACAGGTCAGGCAGCCTCTGCTCCCACATTTAAAATTACCTGTAGTATTTAACCAAGTTTTCCCACTCCTTGTCCTCATTACCATACTTGGTGCAAGTGTTTTAGCCAATGTCATAGGTTTTTGACATGCATACCTAGGTAGGCACAGGAGCAGCAATGGGAGCTAGCTACTGATTGGTGGCTGCTCATATATGCCTGTTATTGGCTCACCACGATGTGTTGAGCTAGTTCCCAGTAGCACATTGCAGCTGCTTCATTAAAGGGACAGTCAAGTCCAAAAAAAAGTTCATTTTTCAAATAGGGCATGTAATTTTAAACAACTTTCCAATTTACTTTTATCACCAATTTTGCTTTGTTCTTTTGGTATTCTTAGTTGAAAGCTAAACCTAGGAGGATTATATGCAAATTTTTTAGACCTTGAAGGCCACCTCTAATCTAAATGCATTTTGATTGTTTTTCACCACTAGAGGTCATTAGTTCACGTGTTTCATGTAGATAACATTGAGCTCATGCACATGAATTTACCATGGAGACAGCTCTTCTCAAAAGAACTGAAATAAGGGGGCAGTCTGCTGAGGCTTAGATACAAGGTAATCACAGAGGTAAAAAGTGTATTATTATAACTGTGTTGGTTATGCAAAACTGGGGAATTGGTAAATTAAAGGATTATCTATCTTTTAAAACAACAACAATTCTGGTGTTGACTGTCCCTTTAAAGGATGTCAAGAGAATGAAGCAAAATTGATAGTAGAAGTAAATTGGAAAGTTATTTTGAATTGTGTGGTTTATCTGAATCATGAAACATTTCGGGTACCAAGTCCCCTGTGCTATAGAAACACCAAATGATGTGTTCAGCAACTGAGTAACAAAGGCGTACTTACAGACATTCCATTATATAATAGGTCTGCTAAAACGTTCGAAACATGCAATAAAAATGTTGATATGAAATGTCATTACAGGGACATAAAACAAAACATTGTTTTTCATGATTCAAATAGAGTTTGTCATTTTAAATTTTCTAATTTACTTTTGTCATCTAATTTGTTTTGTTCTCTTGATATACTTGCTGAAACAAGCAGCACTCTTGTCATTGGCTATCCAGATGTACTCAACTAGCCCCCCAGTGCATTGCTGTTAGCTATATAAATAATGAAAGAAAAAAATTGGGTTTCATGCCCCTTTAAGATAATGGAACCAACTCAGAGTATCCTCCCTATATAATGCAGTATCGCCCAGATTACAAATTATGCGCTAAACCGGGTGCGTAAATAACGCAAAAAAATTAGCGGTATCGCACTCTCCATAGCGCTGCCATTACAAGTTACTGAAAAACCTACACATCACACAAATCACTAAATTAAACTATTAACCCCTAAACTTGACTATTCTCTATACTTTAAATTAAATTTACAATATAACTATTTTAAAAGAAATAAAAACTTACCTGTGAAATAAAAAAAACTAAGATTAAACTATAAATAACTCTTTTAAGAAAATAAAATAAACGAAAAATTAAAAAAAACCTTAATTACAAGATTAAAAAAACCTAACACTATGAAAAAAAAAAATAATCTAACATTACTAAAAAAAAAAACACTAACATTATGAAAAATAAAAAAATCTAAGATTACAAAAAATAATAAACGAAATTATCCAAAATAATAAAAATTAAACCTAATCTAATAGCCCTATAAAAACAAAAAAGCCACCCCAACATTAAAACACCCCCTAACCTATCAACAAACTACCAATAGCCCTTAAAAGGGCCTTTTGTAGGGCATTGCCCTAAGTTAAACAGCTCTTTTACCTAAAATAATTATAAAGTCCCCCCTAAAAGTAAACCCCACACCCAACCAACCCCCCAAAATAAAAAACCTAGCTCTAAAAAAAAAACTAAGCTACCCATTGCCACTAAAGGGGCATTTGTATGTGCATTCAGCTCTTTTTTGTCCATAAAAAAAAAAAAGCCCTAATCTAAAAAAAAACAACACCCCAAAAAATACAAAAAAAACCTAACACTAACTCCATTAAATCTGCTCACAGTTCCTAAAGTCCAGACATCCAACTTCATCCAGGCGGCGATAAGTCTTAATCCAGGCGGCGATAAATCTTAATCCAGGCGGCGACATCTTCCTCCATCGCGGGGGCATCTTCTATCTTCATCCCGGCGGCGCACAGAGCTGACCAGGACCGGCAGCGACATCCAGCGCGGTGTCTCCTCTTCATGCGATCGTCCGCCACACACTGAAGCTTGAATGCAAGATACACCTTTTATATTGGGGTCAGCCAATAGAATTTAAGCAGATCTCATCCTATTGGCTGATTTAAAGCAAATAGGAATGCAACCGTACACCAATCTAAAAGGCCGGAGGTTTAGGGGTTAATAGGTTTATTATAGTAGAAGCGATGTGGGGGGCCGGCGGTTTAGGGTTTAATAGGTCTAGTGTAGTAGTAGCGATCTGGGGGGGGCGGCGGTTTAGGAGTTAATAGGTTTATTATAGTAGTAGCGATGTGGGGGGCTGGCAGTTTAGGGGTTAATAGGTTTATTATAGTATTTACAATGCGGGGGCATGGCGGTTTAGGAGTTAATAGGTAGTTTATGGGTGTTAGTGTACTTTGTAACATTTTAGTAATGAGTTTTGTGAAACATTTTTGTTTTGCAAAATCCACAACTACTGGTCTCCGATAGCGGAATGGATTGCGGCGGTATAGACTATAACGCAAGCATTTTAGCTGGTCTGCAGAGTTACGTTAATTCTAAAACACTAGTGGTATAGTCGTACTGCAGCAACTTGTAATATGAGAGACCTGCATATTCCGCGCGCAATGGACAATTTTTCAGCGGTATAGCCGGACCGCACTGTACCGCAACATTTGTAATTTAGGTGTATATTAGGCATATGTTTAAAAAGTTTGATTGTATCTGCTATATGATATAATTCTTTGGCTGCCCACTTAGAGCTAGTTTACAGTTGGAGCGTAAAATTGCTTTTACGTGAAGCCGTAAATTGCGCTGGTAGAGTAAAGTAGAAACATACCTTCCTTGCGCCATTTATGGGTTAGCGTATATGATCGCGAGGGGATTTTCTGCTATATGGTGTTTCCGCTACACCACTTAAAGGCCTGCTTGGGCTGTGATGTCATTAACTGAGGGGATATGAACAAGTTTTTAAATTAAAACAGACTAATTAAGTAAAATGGTGACAGCCATTAATGTGCTGGAAAACCACTTAGAACTACTGCATATTAACACATCTACCATGTGCATATGCATATACAAAATAAAATTATAGGGCCATCCCAAGAAAGGAAAACGGACGCTTTAATTGGATTTACATATTTAGCACTGTTTACAATGATCGCTGAAGTGAGCCTAGGGTCGACACCTCGGCCATGTTTTTGTAGGCACTTATAACTTATACATGCTGCAGGGTGTGGAGAGGGAAACAGGAATAGTGATCTCCAGCCTCAATATATTTGTGCTGTCCAGGGGTCAAGTCCTACAAAAAAAGTGTGAGAACTCACCAAGACTTCCACCCCCCCTCACAATATTGTTTTATATACACACACACACACACACACACACATTGTATGTGTGTGTGTGTGTATATATATATATATATATATATATATATATATATATATATATATATATATATATATAAAATCTATACACTTTGATTAATGAAAGCAAATTAAATCCAATGAAGGGTTGAATCCACCTCTGTCACAGACTCTCACCCATTTAAAGTTCAATAGTCCTATTTCTGCTGAGGGAGTTAAATAACCCCAGAGCAAGCCACACAGAAATGTAAGCACCATGTGTTATACACAGTGCAGGGTGATCACACAGCAGGTTTGCATTTAGTGTATTGTAGGAAGTGTTACTGCGCATTACTAGAGGATCTCACTATCCCTCTAGCTAGACTGTGCTCTAGCTCCTCCCACCAGCAGCAGCAGTGTTTACTGAAGCATTTCTGTTCCCTGTCCAGAGGGAACTTAGTTCCACCTGCATAAATAGTGCAGGAACTCCGTTCCCATGCTTTCCCACTCAACTTAACTCCTGCATATTACCATATGCACACCCTGAAACATGGGTAACTCAGAACACCACTACTGAAACTAGTACAATGAGCAAATGTCATGTTGGAGACTACTAAATAAACATGTGCGCGCATTATGATAACGTGTTAAACATGGCGGAAGCATTATGTAGTTTGCAAACAAACAACTGTTTAGACAGCATGTATGTCGGCAATACTTTAGAATAATTTGATTACATTGCGGATGCGAATATTACCAAATTAACATCAATAAAATGTAGAAATAGCTTCATACACACGTGAAAAAACAACAAAAAAACATTACAACACCTTAGTAATGATTGTTCACCATATACAGATGAAACGTATTGAAAACATAGAACCCCAATTATTTAACCAGAGGTGGTAGCTGTGGTTAAAAAAATTTGGAAATGTTCTCGATTATGCGGCTACGCGCATATTACCCAGCAACTTGTAATACTAGGACACTTCATTTTTCAAAAACTTGCAATAATCTAAGCGCCTCTGAACTCATAATATGGGTGAGTGCCAAAACCACGACCGCAAGCTCGCAAACGCATACGTAAACCTTGAGCAGTCAATAGCACACCACTTGTAATTTAGCCTTTATCCTGAACAACCTCAGAGAACTGAGTGGACAATAATATAAAAGGAGTCATCCTAGAATTCTTATGTTTTAGGGAAAATGTATAAGTTAGTTTATCCCATAACTGAAAAAACAAAAAAGAGAAAAACAGAGCGCATACACGATTCAAAGTACAATTTATTAAACCACTACACACATTTAATAAACTATACTTTGAATTGTGTATGCGCTCTACTTTTCTCTTTTTTTTTGTATATCTTCCAAGCGGATACCACACTGTGTATGTCCGGATCACATAGGCTGCAACACTGAAAAGACTGTACAGAGGTTCCATCTACACTAACATCCCTGGAAACTGACTGGAAAGGACTTTTTCCCTAGGCACTTTTAACAAACAAGTACTTTTTATATATTGAGTTTTATGTACCTGTTGGTAAAAATTTTTTGAGGGTCTTTACGCTAGACTTGTCCTTTTGTGCACTTCTCTCTCTCCTGTAGCGCTCTGTTTTATTTATTTTAGTTTATCCCATAACTGAACTGAATGGGAAATATGGAGAAACCTTCTCCATGTAATAAGCCTGTGTTCTTTTGCCGTTGAGAATAATTTATATACAATTTATAGCTAACATTTCAGATTCTAACTGTACCCAATTAATATGATCTGCAATGTTATGCCACAGTGTAGATTGGGCCCTCCTTGCCGAATAATAATAAGAAACTAAATCTGGCAACCCCAAATCTCCCTTCTTTCTGTTTTAAAAGAGTGTTGCTTTATTAATCTAGGTTTAAAACCCTTCCAAATAAAAGCCAAGAGGTCTTTTTGAAGCATTTGTAAAACATCTGGCTTAACATGTATGGGAAGGGATCTAAATAAATATATCAACTTAGGTAAAATAGTCATTTTAGCAGAGGCGTAACTAGAAACCACAGGGCCCATGTGCAAGAATCTAAGAAGGCCCCCCCCCCACAAAAAAAAATGTGAATTTGATGCATATCTTTTCTTTTTATAATCGTTTAACACAGAAAAAAAAATTGTGAATCAGATTACATCTGCAAAAGGGGGTACCCTGTGCTCACAGTCTGTAAAATGGTCTGACCCCCTAATACTGTATATAGTGACACTGTTTAACCCACCAGTACTGTATATATTGAGTTAGTGACACAGTCTGTAATCTGCCAGTGAGATGGCTGGCCTGACCCTATCCGCTCCAGTACTTTATATAGTCCAGCCCCCCGTACTGTATATAGTGATACAGTAAAGTTACACTGTTTACGCCCCCCCCCCAATGCTGTAGTAACAAGGTCTGTAATCTGCTGGTTCCACACACAGTCACATACATACATACACACACACAAACACAAACATACATGCATAAATACACACACATATACATACACACAGACATATACACACATACATACGTACACATGCCTATAGGTTTAAGCTTCGGATTAATTGTACATGACAGTCATCACCCTGTGAGGTCATGGAATAACAAATCTTTATTATTATTATATTAAATATAAATCAAATATCAAAGGAGCCTAAATCAAATGGTTCATAGAGAGAGGAAGAAGAATTGTAATTCTATGAGCCATGACTTCCTGACCCCATGGGTTGTTCTATGTTACCAAGTTAGTATTTTACAGCATTAATAATATCACAGAGACAGCAATATTTATCCCTTTTATTGCAAATAACTTAACCATAACCACTTGATTAGCCACAATTCCCATGCATGATGCACAGTTGTCAACCAAATTTATAGCAGTTTGTTTTCTGGGTAAAATACATTTTTATACATTCAACATAATTTCTATCAAAATAAATACATAAATAAATACAAAACATCTGTAATGGAGAGATACTAGAATGAAAGTCTGCTTTTATTTTCTTGTACAGTAGTTAAAACTTACAGTACTGATACTCACAGGCAATGTCACAAATGTAGTATGGAGTTGGACCATTCAAATATAATTAAAACCATTATAGTGTTCTGCTACTAAATATGAAAATCTAGGGCGCGATCCGATATACGGCGTAGGTTTTGGCGCAAGTGAGGGAACCCGCGCTGTCCGTAATTTCACCTTGCACATCGGGGTATTACATATACTGCGCCGTCAGATGCTAAACTGGCGTAAGTAGGACAAACTGGCGATCTTCTGAAATGTGCGCAAATAAACATTTTAGTCGTCGCCACTAACTTACGCCAGTATTTTGTCCACGGAAAGTGTTAATATAGAGTAGTTTTATGCAAATTAGGCTAACACTCTTAAAAATTAACCGCGATTTCATATAAAAATGAGACACGTAATTCTGCTCTTCAAAATTCATATATAAACCCATATATAAAGAGATGAAGGTAATACAATTATGATTTCCCATTGTTCTCTCCTCCAAGTATTGTTGATTGTTTGTAGAACAAATTTCAAGTAAATAAGCAAGTATATGTCCACAACGTGATAAAGTACCTACAAGCTCAATCCATTTGATTATGTTGTGGCTCCAAACTATTTCAAATACACAACTAAACCTTAAAAAAAAATATCATAGTATACTGTCCCTTTAACCTTGAGATGCTGCTTAAATATATGTGTTTGTTAAGGCTTGCAGGGAGTTACGTTGTTTTTTTAGTCAGTGCAAGGGTTGCTGCGCCTGCAATTTGTGGCAAGATGAAAATGGAGTAGATTTTCTGAATTCTGCGCAGGTAAGTCCTTACGCTGTATATTGGATACCAAATTGCGCGTCTTTTCTATGGTAGTCTATGTGAAAAAAAACTACGTCCGACGGGTGAAATATACGCGCGTAACTTGTATGCTACGCTGTATATAGGATACCAAAATCGTGCAAAAACTGGCGTCGCCGGCTTTTGCGGGTGACGCTCTATATGTAATGGAGGCCCTAATGTTAGCAGGGGAAAAAGCATCTTGTAGTATATTGAGTTACTATGCAGTTAATAATAGTCCATTACACCTATGCAGCTGTGATTTGGCTCCTTGGCTGCCCATTTGCACTGAGCCATGGTTTTTATGGTGATATTATGGTGACCCTAGGTCCCTACTATTCCCCAGCCAGTACTATATGTAGTGTGTGACTGTGAAGTGATACAGTCTGTGAGATGGTTCGGCCCTGATACTCCCCTAAAACACTCAGCTTTACCGGTTGCAGGCATTGCGCTCAGGGCCGCCATCAGGGGGTGACAGGGGTGACTCCTGTCAGGGGCCCAATGAGCCAGGGGGGGGGGGGCCATGAGGCAAGAACTAAAAAAATTTTTGGCAGCCACCAGTGGATACTATAGCAGAGTGCTAATTGAGCATGGGAAATGTTATTACAAGGAGTTAAGTATTAGCATTTGAGAGGATTTCTTAGTGTGCACTAAACCACTATGCTCAGTGTGAGACAGACTTGGCACTTTGTACAGTGTGTGCCTGAGTCAGACGGCAGATCACTTTCATTTGAAGAGGAGGTAGGACTTACTTAGCAAATGTTTTTTATTTCTTTGTGCAATTTTGGATTGTAACTTCATTGTGGTAGTAGTTGTATGGTGGGGCTAGGGGTCCATAAAAACACATTTTTTTAGCAGCAGTGTATTTATGATTATTTGACAATGCTGTAGAAATTCTATATTTAAAACCATGCAGAAATGTTTCCTCCTCAATATACAAATGGTAGATGCCCTTTTGGCAGATATGCATTTTATATATATATATATATATATATATATATATTACATTCCAGTTTACTGCCCCTTTATGCAAGGACTTTCCAGATGCAAGGAGGCATTTTATCTAAGATTTTTACATCTGCATAAAATTTTATACTCTCAGACTAAGATTGCTCAGTGTTTGAAATGAGACAGGTTAACTTAAAACTGTTCAGTTTACACTACAGCTGACTTAGTTTTGAAATACATACCAACAAGCCTAAATCCTGCATTTAACCAGATTTAATGGTATGAGTACCACAGCTTATGGTCCCACGAAGACCATATAGAGTACAGCATTTTCAAAATCTATAAGTACAGCTGACAGATGGTAAAATTTGTACACTATATTTGAAGTGGTGATCTTGGTTGGGGAAAATGGGGAAAAAAACAAACAAACATATGTCAACCTTTTAAAGGTACTTTTCTTCATCTAGCCATCTACCCAGCTCATTAATGTACAATTTTGAATTCACAGAATTATTTTTGTTTGCACATTTACAAATATGATTCTTTAAAAAGTGATCTCTTAATTTCTGCATTTTTTTTTTATCATGCATGTCACACACTGTTGATTTAGGGGATGCAAGGTGCATAAATGTTTCCTCCTGTGAGTGTTTCTGTGGGTGTATGTGTTTATGTCTTTGTGCTTTGGTTTGTGTCTCTATGTGTATGTATTTTTTATCTGTGGGTCTCTCTGTGAGGGTGGGTGTTACCGTGTGTATGTCTTTGTGCATTTTCTGTGGATGTCTGTGAGGGTGTGTGCATATGTCTTTGAGCTTTTTCTATGGGTGTTTCTGTGAGGGTGTTTGTGTGTATGTATGTATGTATGTATGTCTGTGTTTTTTGTGGGTGTCTCTGTGAGGGTGTGTGTATGTCTTTGTGTGTTTTCTGTGGATGTCTCAGTGAGGGTGTGTGTATGTATGTCTTTCTGTGTTTTTCATGTGGTTGTCTCTCTGTGTGTGTGTGTGTGTGTTTCTGTATGTCTTTGTGTGTTTTCTGTGGGTGTCTCTGTGTGTGTATGTGTGTATATGTCTTTGTGTGTTTTCTGAGGCTGTCTCTGTCGGTGTTTCCTTGGGTGTATGTGCAAGTTTGTGTGTGTGTGTCCATTGTCTGTTCCTTTTTAGGACATTTTGACCTTACTACTAATTATTCACATCTTTCTACAGACTTTGAGACTAACAAGACCTTTCCGGAAGTAACCACTCCACCATTTAACCTTTAAATTATTGTTTAGGCAGTTCAGGGCCCTTCCTTTCAGCCACTGCATGCTGTTGTCATAATTTAGTTGTCATCTTCCTTTACAAAAAGATAATCAGAACTCCATATTTTGTTTTCTAAATCTCCTTTTTTTTTACAAAACTGTAGTTTACCTCATTACTTGTCAGGTCAATGTAAACAAGTGCTAAGTGTCTGTTTGGGTTTCTGTGTCTGAGTGTGTTTCTTTGCGTGTCTGCTAGAGTGTCTATATGTGAATCCTTATGTGTGAGTGTGTTTGTGTGTTTCAGTGTATGAGTGTGTCCGTGTGTGTGTGTATGTTACTACCTTTACAACATTTCCAAGTTTAAATAGACAATTAAGAATAAAGTGCATATACATTTTAGTCACTTGTTTAAAAATTGCACATGTCAAAAGGGGGGGGGGGCTGATCAATGATTGAGTCAGGGGCCCCAAAATTTCTAGTGGCGGCCCTGATTGCGCTACTAACCACCTGAAACCTGTCCAGTCCACTACTCCAGTTACTGGTTCAATTTAATCAGCCTGGCAGCCTGCCACAATGCCACTCAGCCTCAAACTGACTCACCACCACTAAACGGGTAGCCGTCTCTAGCCACCCTCCTCGCTCAGCTGCCTCTGCTCGTCACTCATCTCTCACTCAGTCTCTCACACTGACTGACTACACATGCAGTCATGAGCCGATTGAGCAGACTACCTGTACAGTCACGAGCCAATCACAGTCAGTCAGTCTCAGAGTCTGGGATCATGATGGAAGTTAACTATGGATGAAACAGAAACACTAACTCCTGTAGTCCGAGATAGAGACACTAGTGAAGCATCATGTCACACTTACATTATATCAGTGCAGGCAGCGGCAGGTCAACGCTTTTTAAAGATTTTTTTTTTTTTTTGCTGAAGCTGGGCCCCCACTCCCTGGGGGCCTAGTCGCATTTGTGACATCTGCACCCCGCGTAGTTCCCCCCTGCATTTTAGCAGTCACCAACCTACCAAGAAATTATATTTTATATTAAATATTATATTAAATATCAGCTTACGTTTCTAAGAAATAAGTGGGCTATAATTCAGTTGGAATAGAGAGTGAACATAGTCTGATTCCACTCTTTATTCGCCCATGTAAAATTGAAATGCATGTCTTAGTTTTCTAATATAAAAGTCTCATAAAAGAAAACAGGTTGAGCTCCATTGGTTTTGTGTGTGTGTGTGTGTGTGTGTATATATACTATTAACAACTTGAAAAATAGATTAAAACATCTGTACTAAAATATACCACTCACAGAGGATAATTCTTAGAAAAGTATAGTGTCTTTTATTTAAATAATTTACTTCAACACTTTTATTTGCAAGTCAGAAAAACCTCAGACTAATATTGGTCCACCTTAACCATATAGAAATTCAGATTCATTATGAGACATTAGTACCAGTGGTCAGTATGTTGTTGGAAGGATATGAACTCTTTCCATGTACACTTCAAACTGGGTAAGACTCATGCTTATAATTGTAGGTAATTAACAAAGTTGCTGTTTTTCGCTGATGTTATAAATTGTATTTTTTATGTTAAAAGCTTGATTCTATACTGCATTACAATATATGTGTTGGGTTAATACCATACTGTGACTGTAAAATGACTGTTATTATGGTCTAAGGTACCCTTAGATGGCGATATACCAAATGATCCCAAGGGTAAACAGAAAGACAAAAAAGTATGCAACCTTATATCTTGCCATCTCGGGATACCAGCTTTATCTGTTTCTTGTTCTTACAGTCTTTTAAGGTGGAACTTGGTTTTTCTTCTTATGCTTCTACTAATAGTTACATTGTAGCTAGCTTAGGATTTATATTTATTTCACAGGCAACTTTGTATTTATTTTAATTAGGTACAATAGTTATTAAATAATTATTAACTATTTAATAACTACCTAGCTAAAATAAGTACAAAATTACCTGTAAAATAAATCCTAACCTAAGTTACAATTACATCTAACACTACACTATCATTAAATAAATTACCTAAACTACCTACAATTAAATACAATTAAATTAAATAAACTAAATTACGGAAACCCCCCCCCCCCACTAAATTACAGAAAAAAAAAAATTACAAGAAGTTTAAACTAATTACACCCAATCTAATCCCCATAATAAAATAAAAAAGCCCCCCAAAATAATAAAATGCCCTACCCTATACTAAATTACAAATAGCCCTTAAAATGGCCTTTTGCGGGGCATTGCCCCAAAGTAATGAGCTCTTTTACCTGTAAAAAAACAATACAATACCCACCCCCAACATTACAACCCACCACCCACACACCCCTACTCTAAAATCCACCCAATACCCCCTTTAAAAAAACCTAACATTACCCCATTGAAGATCACCCTACCTTGAGCCGTCTTCACCCAGCCGGGCACAAGTGGTCATCCGATCCGGCCAGAAGTCTTCATCCGATGGGGCAGAAGAGGACATCCAGACCGGCAGAAGTCTTCATCCTATCTGGGCAGAAGAGGACATCCGGACCGACAGAAGGCTTCATCCAAGCGGCATCTTCTATCTTCTTCCATCCGACGAGGAGCGACTCCATCTTGAAGACATCCGGCGCGGAGCATCCTTCCAGCACGACGACTACTCGACGAATGACGGTTCCTTTAAATGACATCATCCAAGATGGCGTCCCTCGAATTCCGATTGGCTGATAGGATTCTATCGGCCAATCGGAATTATGGTAGGAAAAATCCGATTGGTTGATTTAATCAGCCAATCGGATTGAAGTTCAATCCGATTGGCTGATTGGATCAGCCAATAGAATTGACATTGCATTCGTCCAGTAGTCGTCGTGCTGGAAGGATGCTCAGCGCCGGATGTCTTCAAAATGGAGTCGCTCCTCGTCAGATGGAAGAAGATAGAAGATGCCGCTTGGATGAAGCCTTCTGCAGGTCCGGATGTCCTCTTCTGCCCGGATAGGATGAAGACTTCTGCCGGTCTGGATGTCCTCTTCTGCCCCATCGGATGAAGACTTCTGGCCGGATCGGATGACCACTTGTGCCCGGCTGTGTGAAGACGGCTCAAGGTAGGGTGATCTTCAATGGGGCAGTGTTAGGTTTTTCTAAGGGGGTATTGGGTGGGTTTTAGAGTAGGGGTGTGTGGGTGGTGGGTTGTAATGTTGGGGGGTATTGTATTGTTTTTTTACAGGTAAAAGAGCTGATTACTTTGGGGCAATGCCCCGCAAAAGGCCCTTTTAAGGGCTATTTGTAATTTAGTATAGGGTAGGGCATTTTATTATTTTGGGGGGCTTTTTTATTTTATTATGGGGATTAGATTAGGTGTAATTAGTTTAAACTTCTTGTAATTTAGTGGGGGTTTTTTTTACACCTAACACCCTAACATAAATCCTGAGTCTAAACACTCCCTCCCACTTCCTCCCACATCACTACCACTAACTAAACCTATTAATCCCTAAACCCGCCATTCCCCCACATCGCCATAAACTAAATTAAGCTATTAACCCCTTAACCTAACAACCCGCTAACTTTACATTAAAATTACAACATCCCTATCTTATAATAAATTTAAACTTACCTTTAGAATTAAAATAAACTATATTAAACTATTAATTAACCTTCCCTAACTATTATCCTACAATTAAATTAAACTATATTAAACTATTAATTAACCTACCCTAACTATTATACTAAAAATACATTAAACTACCAATTAAATTAACTATATTACATATTTAAAAACCCAACCCTACTCAAATTATTTAAATCTACAATTAAAAATTTCTAAATTACAAAAAAAATAAACACTAAGTTACAAAAAATAAAAAACACTAAGTTACAAAAAATAAAAAACCACAGTATCAAAAATAAAAAAGAATTATAACTTATCTAATAGCCCTATCAAAATAACCCCCCCCCCAAGTAAAAAAAGCCCTAGCCTACAATAAACTACCAATGGCCCTTAAAAGGGCCTTTTGTGGTGCATTGCCCCAAAGAAATCAGATCTTTTACCTGTAAAAAAAAATACAAACACCCCCAACAGTAAAACCCACCACCCACACAACCAGCCCCCCAAATAAAAACTCTATCTAAAAAACCTAAGCTCCCCATTGCCCTGAAAAGGACATTTGTATGGGCATTGCCCTTAAAAGGGCATTTAGCTCTTTTACTGCCCAGACCCTACTCTAAAAATAAAACCCACCCAAAAAGCCCTTAAAAAGACTTAACATTAACCCCCGACGATCCATTTACAGTTTTTGAAGTTCCACTTGAAGGATCCAGCCGGCAAGAAGTCTTCATCCAGCCGGAGAAGTCTTCTTCCATGTGGCCTCTTCTATCTTCCTCCATCCGGCGAGGAGAGGATCCATCCTGAAGACATCCGGCATGGAGCGGGTCCATCCTGAAGACATCCGATGAGGAGCTCCTGTTAGGCGAGCGTATTAGTGCCGTCGAATGCAAGAAAGTTGACGGCTTGATAGATAGGCCTCATAGAGACATATATATATATATAAGTGTACTGGGGCCCTTTGCAGTCAAGTAGCTTAAAACATGAAAAATCATATTTATGCAATAATTATATTTAGGACTGAATTACGAGTGGCGCGTTAACAGTTATGAGCAAGAGAAAGGAGTTTTAACGTGGGCGTTGCCGGGTTTTCCACTCATATTACAAGTTGAAAGTAAATGTGATCACTTGAGCGCAATTCAATATTATGGTGTTTGCTTGTATAAAAGCGATTTGATGTCCCAAAAAAAATATATGAGCTCTCTTTGTCTTTTATGTATAAAAGCTATATAGTTATCATATCAAAAGATCTCAAATTAGTGGGAATAAATGATAGTGATCTATATTTAAACTGTTAAAGTAACACATGTCAATGTATCTATGGAGTTAAATATTAGTGTTTGTTTTGCGATATAGGCTGAATATCCTTTCATGCTGTATTAACGATTCTATAATGCCAGTTTACATATGGAAAAGTGTTTATTCCAATTTTGATATTATGTTGCGATCTTTATTAGACTTTATACAACAATTGTGTATCCTTATTTCTTTTACTATACTGTGATCTTCGTTCGATCGGATTGGCTGTTAGATTTGTCAATGAAAATATGCTAATTTTTCCCTGTATCAAGCTGTGTTTCTTTGTTATACCATATTGGCTGTTAGATACGCTAATTCAACATTCTGTATGGGGACCAGTAAATTCCAGTAAATACAGTAGATTAAAAGTATTAACCCCTATCCTGCCGCTCCCAGACCCCACTGCAATTAAATAAAAGTATTAACCCCTAAACCCCGGGCCTCCCACATCACTACCACTAACTAAACCTATTAACCCCTAAACCGCCAGCCCCCCACATTGCCATAAACTAAATTAAGCTATTAACCCCTTAACCTAACAACCCGCTAAATTTACATTAAAATTACAACATCCCTATCTTATAATAAATTTAAACTTACCTTTAGAATTAAAATAAACTATATTAAACTATTAATTAACCTACCCTAACTATTATCCTACAATTAAATTAAACTATATTAAACTATTAATTAACCTACCCTAACTATTATACTAAAAATACATTAAGCTACCAATTAAATTAACTATATTACATATTTAAAAACCTAACCCTACTCAAATTATTTAAATCTACAATTAAACATTTCTAAATTACAAAAAAAATCAACACTAAGTTACAAAAAATAAAAAACACTAAGTTACAAAAAAAAAAAAAAAGAATTACACCTAATTTAATAGCTCTATCAAAATACCCCCCCAAATAAAAAAAAAAACCCTAGCTTACAAATGCATTATAAAAAGACAATGCAATTGCACTTAGTCTGACCTTCAAATAAGTAGTAGATTTTTTTCTAACAAATTTCAGTTATGTATTTTTCCACTCCCCCGTATCATGTGACAGCCATCAGCCAATCATAAATGCTTATAGATATATTCTGTGAATTTTTGCACATGCTCAGTAGGAGCTGTTGACTCAAAGAGGCCTACTTATCAAGCAGTCAACTTACTTGCATTCAACAGCACCAATACGCTCGCCTGACATAGCATAACATCGCTGCTGCGGACCTGAATACATTCTCCATATTTAACAAAAAAGCTGTCAAAAAGCCGCGCACCAAGTACGGGGCGATGAGCAGCGGACTGTTATTAACTAACAGTCATTGATCTCGCTTCTATTCGGCTTTTTCACAGCTTTATTTGTATACTGTCACTAAGCACCGCCACTATACTAAACTGTTTAACCCCTATCCTGCCACTCCCGGACCCCATCGCAACTAAATAAAGTTATTAACCCCTATCCCGCCGCTGCCGGAGCCCAACGCAACTCTAATAAATGTATTAACCCCTATCCTGCTGCTCCCGGAGCCCGCCGCAACTAAATAAAGTTATTAACCCCTATCCCACCGCTCCCGGAGCCCACCACAACTAAATAAAGTTATTAACCCCTATCCCGCCGCTCCCGGACCCCTCCACAACTAACTAAAGGTATTAACCCCTAAACCTCTGGCCTCCCACATCACTACCACTTACTAAACCTATTAACCGCTAAACTGCCAGCCCCCCACATCGCCATAAACTAAATTAACCTATTAACCCCTAAACCTAACAACCCGCTAACTTTATATTAAATATTAACTCATCCCTATCTTATAATACATGAAAACTTACCTTTAGAATTAAAATAAACTATATTAAACTATTAATTAATCTACCCTAACTATTATACTAAATTACTTTAACTATATTAAACTATTAATTAATCTACCCTAACTATTATACTAGATTACATTAAACTATATTAAACTATTAATTAATCTACCCTAACTATTATACTAAATTACATTAAACTACAAATTAAATTAACTATATTATATATTTAAACACCTAACCCTTCTCAAATAATTTAAATCTACAATAAAAAATTACAAAGTTACAAAAAACTAACAACTAAGTTACAAAAAATAACAAACCCTAAGTTACAAAAAAAAAAAAACTAAGTTACACAAAATAAAAAGTAAATTATCAAATACTTAAACTAATTATACCTAATCTAAGAGCCCTATGAAAATAAAAAAAGCCCCCCCAAAATAAAAATCCTCCTAACCTACAATAAACTACCAATGGCCCTTAAAAGGACCTTTTGCGGGGCATTGCCCCAAAGAAATCTGCTCTTTTACCTGTAAATAAAAAATACAATTTGCCCCCCAACAGTAAAACCCTCCACCCACACAACCAACCCCCCAAATAAAAACCTAACTAAAAAAAACCTAAGCTCCCCATTGCCCTGAAAAGGGCATTTGTATGGGCATTGCCCTTAAATGGGCATTTAGCTCTATTGATGCCCAAACCCTAACCTAAAAATAAACCCACCCAATAAACCCTTAAAAAATCCTAACACTAACCCCCGAAGATCCACTTACAGTTTCTGAAGAGCCGACATCCATCCTCAACGAAGCGGCAGAAGTCCTCATCGAAGCCGGCAGAAGTCTTCATCCAAGCCCGCAGAAGTCTTCACCCAGACGACATCTTCTATCTTCATCCATCTGGCGCGGAGCGGCTCCATCTTCAAGACATCTGACGCGGAGCATCCTCTTCTTACGACGTCTTCTTCAGAATGAATGTTCCTTTAAATGACGTCATCCAAGATGGCGTCCCTTAGATTCAGATTGGCTGATAGAATTCTATCAGCCAATCGGAATAAAGGTTGAAAAAAGAGCTCCCATTCTATTGGCTGATTGGAACAGCGAATAGAATGCAAGCTCAATCCTATTGGCTGATTGGATCAGCCAATAGGATTGAAGTTCAATCCTATTGGCTGATTGCATCAGCCAATAGGATTTTTTCAACCTTAATTCCGATTGGCTGATAGAATTCTATCAGCCAATTGGAATCTAAGGGACGCCATCTTGGATAACGTTACTTAAAGGAACCTTCATTCGTCGGGAGTCGTCATAAGAAGAGGATGCTCCGCGCCGGATGTCTTGAAGATAGACCCGCTCCTCGCCGGATGGATAAAGATAGAAGATGCCGTCTGGATGAAGACTTCTGCCCGTCTGGAGGACCACTTCTCCCGGCTTGGATCAAGACTTCTCCCGGCTTCATTAAGGATGGATGTCGGCTCTTCAAAACTGTAAGTGGATCTTCAGGGGTTAGTGTTAGGTTTTTTAAGGGTTTATTGGGTGGGTTTTATTTTTAGGTTAGGGTTTGGGCAGCAATAGAGCTAAATGCCCATTTAAGGGCAATGCCCATACAAATGCCCTTTTCAGGGCAATGGGGAGCTTAGGTTTTTTTAGTTAGGTTTTTATTTGGGGGGGTTGGTTGTGTGGGTGGTGGGTTTTACTGTTGAGGGGATATTTGTATTTCTCTTGTAAGGTGTATCCAGTCCACGGATCATCCATTACTTGTGGGATATTCTCCTTCCCAACAGGAAGCTGCAAGAGGATCACCCACAGCAGAGCTGTCTATATAGCTCCTCCCCTAACTGCCACCCCCAGTCATTCTCTTGCAGCTCTCGACAAGGGAAGTAGCTAGAGAGATGTGGTGACTTAGTGTAGTTTATCTTCAATCAAAAGTTTGTTATTTTTAAATGGTACCGGAGTTGTACTGTTTTTACCTCAGGCAGAAATTAGAAGAAGTGTTTTGCCTGAGGTTTTTGATGATCTTAGCAGGTTGTAACTAAGATCCACTGCTGTTCTCACACATAACTGAAGAGTATGGGAAAACTTCAGCTGGGAGAACGGCCTGCAGAATCAACTGCCTTGAGGTATGTTCAGTATATTTTTTTCTAGAGAGATAATAAGAAGTCTAGAAAATGCTGACAGTGCCTGATATATTTGAGGTAAGCCTGATTGCAGTGATTTAATAACGACTGGCATCATGCTTGCAGTAAAGGGTAACTTTCATGTTACTTGCTCTTATGGCTTAGTATGTTAAACGTTTACAGGATTTATAAGGAACGTTTTTTACTAAGGGTGATAAATCTTTATTTGGGGCCTAGTTTTCCACATGGCTGTTATTTGACTCCTAGGAGTAGTTTTTTAGGCCCTCTGACTTTCAGTGCATGGTGGGAGGGGCCTATTTTCGCGCTCTAATTGCGCAGTAACTTTTAAACTCTGAGACATCCAGCTTCCCTGAAGGAGTCCCCTGACATATTGGACCTCTGTAAAGGGTTTTTGTGCCTACAAAAGTCGTTTTATGGGAAGGTAGGAGCCACAGTAGAGCTGTGGCAGTTTGCCTGTCACTGTTATAACGGTTTTACCGTTTTTTGGCTTTGTTTTTGAGCCTGAGGGGTTAATCATCCATTTGCAAGTGGGTGCAATGCTATTTTACCCTAGTACATACACTGTTAAAATTTCATAGAGTTAACTGCTTTTTTTTCACTGTTTTGCAGTTTTTGTGTTTGTTTTTTTCTCTTAAAGGCACAGTACCGTTTTTTATATTCTGCTTTTTCACATTAATTAAAGTGTTTTCAAAGCTTGCTGGTCTCATTACTAGTCTGTTAAACATGTCTGACATAG
This sequence comes from Bombina bombina, assembly GCF_027579735.1. NCBI lineage: Eukaryota > Metazoa > Chordata > Amphibia > Anura > Bombinatoridae > Bombina > Bombina bombina. The sequence continues at coordinate 171,477,015 of NC_069506.1, read as the reverse complement.
AGGAAACTCCTTGTTCATTATGTTTAGAAGCCATTGTGGAACCCCCTCTTAGAATGTGTACCAAATGCACTGATCTTACTATAAGTTATAAAGATCATATTCTGGCTTTAAAAGATTTATCACCAGAGGAAACTGACAAGGGGGAAGTTATGCCGACTAACTCTCCCCACGTGTCAGAACCTTTGACTCCCGCTCAAGGGACGCCCGCTCAAGAGGCGCCAAGTACATCCAGCGCGCCCATAGCGTTTACCTTACAAGACATGGCGAAAGTTATGGATCATACCCTTACAGCGGTATTGTCCAAACTACCAGGGTTACAAGGAAAGCGAGACAGCTCTGGGGCTAGGAGAAATACAGAGCACTCTGACGCTTTAGTAGCTATGTCTGATATCCCCTCACAATATGCAGAAGCTGAGGAAGGAGAGCTTCTATCTGTGGGTGATTTTTCTGACTCAGGGAAGATGCTTCAACCTGATTCTGATATGTCTACATTTAAATTTAAGCTTGAACACCTCCGCGTGTTGTTCAGGGAGGTTTTAGCTACTCTTGATGACTGTGACACCATTATAGTGCCAGAGAAATTGTGTAGATTGGATAAATACTATGCAGTGACTGTTTACACTGATGTTTTTCCAATACCTAAGAGGTTTTCAGAAATTATTACTAAGGAATGGGATAGACCAGGTGTACCGTTCTCTCCCCCTACTGTTTTTAAGAAGATGTTTCCCATAGATGCCGCTACACAGGACTTATGGCAAACGGTCCCTAAGGTGGAGGGAGCAGTCTCTACCCTAGCTAAGCGTACAACTATCCCCGTCGAGGACAGTTGTGCTTTCCTAGATCCAATGGATAAAAAGTTAGAGGGTTACCTTAAGAAAATGTTTATTCAACAGGGTTTTATTCTCCAGCCTCTTGCATGCATTGCCCCTGTCACTGCTGCTGCGGCCTTCTGGTTTGAGTCTCTGGAAGAAGCTCTACAGGTAGAAACCCCATTGGATGATATACTTGACAAGCTTAAAGTGCTTAAGCTAGCCAATTAATTTGTTTCTGACGCCGTTGTTCATTTAACCAAACTAACGGCTAAGAACTCAGGTTTTGCTATACAGGCGCGTAGGGCGCTATGGCTTAAATCCTGGTCGGCTGATGTTACTTCAAAGTCTAAGCTTCTCAACATTCCCTTAAAGGGGCAGACCCTTTTCGGGCCTGGACTGAAGGAGATCATTTCTGATATTACTGGAGGAAAAGGTCATGCCCTTCCTCAGGATAGGTCCAACAAATTAAGGACCAAACAAACTAATTTTCGTGCCTTTCGAAACTTCAAGACTGGCGCGGCATCAACTTCCTCTAATACAAAACAAGAGGGAAATTTTGCCCAGTCCAAGCCGGTCTGGAGACCTAACCAGGCTTGGAACAAAGGAAAGCAGGCCAAGAAGCCTGCTGCTGCCTCTAAGACAGCATGAATGATCAGCCCCCGATCCGGTAACGGATCTAGTAGGGGGCAGACTTTCTCTCTTCGCCCAGGCTTGGGCAAGAGATGTCCAGGATCCCTGGGCGTTGTAAATTGTGTCCCAGGAATATCTTCTGGACTTCAAAGCTTCTTCCCCAAAAGGAAGATTTTACCTCACACAATTATCTGCAAACCAGATAAAGAGAGAGGCATTCTTACATTGTGTTAAAGACCTCCTAGTTATGGGAGTGATCCACCCAGTTCCAAAGGAGGAACAGGGGCAAGGCTTCTATACAAATCTATTTGTGGTTCCCAAGAAAGAGGGAACCTTCAGGCCAATCTTAGATCTCAAGATCCTAAACAAATTTCTCAGGGTCCCATCCTTCAAGATGGAGACTATTCGAACCATCCTACCTATTATCCAGGAGGGTCAATATATAACTACCGTGGACTTAAAGGATGCTTATCTTCACATTCCGATACACAGCCAGAGATCATCATCGGTTTCTCAGGTTCACCTTCCTAGACAGGCATTACCAGTTTGTGGCTCTTCCCTTTGGGTTAGCTACGGCACCAAGAATCTTTACGAAGGTTCTGGGGTCACTTCTGGCGGTCCTAAGGCCGCGGGGTATAGCAGTAGCCCCTTACCTAGACGACATTCTGATACAGGTGTCGAATTTTCAAATTGCCAAGTCCCATACGGACATTGTTCTGGCATTCCTGAGGTCTCATGGGTGGAAAGTGAATGAAGAAAAGAGTTATCTATCCCCTCTCACAAGAGTTTCCATCCTGGGAACTCTGATAGATTCTGTAGAAATGAAGATTTACCTGACAGAGGCCAGGTTGTCAAAACTTCTAAATTCCTGCCGTGTTCTTTATTATGCTCAGTCAGTGGAATGGGGATTACACAGATTTGTCCCCTCTACAGGCCAGATTGGACAATAGTAACAACAGATGCCAGCCTTCTGGGCTGGGGTGCAGTCTGGAACTCCCTGAAGGCTCAGGGATCGTGGACTCAGGAGGAGGCACTCCTTCCGATAAACATTCTGCTGCAGTCAGGTTCATCAGATTTCAGTCGGACAACATCACGACTGTAGCTTACATCAACCATCAAGGGGGAACAAGGAGTTCCCTAGCAATGTTGGAGGTTTTAAAGATAATTCTATGGGCAGAGATTCACTCTTGCCATCTATCAGCTATCCATATCCCAGGAGTAGAGAACTGGGAGGCGGATTTTCTAAGTCGACAGACTTTTCATCCGGGGGAGTGGGAGCTCCATCCGGAGGTATTTGCACAGTTGATTCAACTTTGGGGCAAACCAGAACTGGATCTCATGGCGTCTCGTCAGAACGCCAAGCTTCCTTGTTACGGATCCAGGTCCAGGGATCCCAAGGCAGCACTGATCTAGCAGCGCCTTGGTCCTTCAACCTGGCTTATGTGTTTCCACCATTTCCTCTGCTCCCTCGTCTGATTGCCAAGATCAAGCAGGAGAGAGCATCAGTGATTTTGATAGCACCTGCGTGGCCACGCAGGACTTGGTATGCAGATCCGGTGGACATGTCATCCTTTCCACCATGGACTCTGCCGCTGAGACAGGACCTTCTACTTCAGGGTCCTTTCAACCATCCAAATCTAATTTCTCTGCGTCTGACTACTTGGAGATTGAACGCTTGATTTTATCAAAGCGTGGTTTCTCTGAGTCGGTCATTGATACCTTAATACAGGCGCGAAAGCCTGTCACCAGGAAGATCTATCATAAGATATGGTGTAAATATTTTCATTGGTGTGAATCCAAGGGTTTCTCATGGAGTAAAGTCAGGATTCCTAGGATATTATCCTTTCTCCAAGAAGAATTGGAAAAGGGTTTGTCAGCTAGTTTCTTAAAGCAACAGATTTCTGCTCTGTCTATTCTTTTGCACAAACATCTGGCTGAGGTTCCAGATGTTCAGGCGTTTTGTCAGGCTCTGGTTAGAATCAAGCCTGTGTTTAAACCTGTTGCTCCGCCATGGAGTTTAAATTTAGTTCTTAAAGTTCTTCAAGGGGTTCCGTTTGAACCTTTGCATTCCATAGATATTAAGCTCTTATCTTGGAAAGTTCTGTTTTTAGTAGCTATCTCCTCGGCTCGAAGAGTTTCGGAGTTATCTGCTTTACAATGTGATTCCCCTTATCTCATTTTCCATGCAGATAAGGTAGTGTTACGTACCAAACCTGGTTTTCTGCCTAAGGTGGTATCTAATAAAAATATCAATCAGGAGATTGTTGTTCCGTCACTGTGTCCTAATCCTTCTTCAAAGAAGGAACGTCTATTACACAATCTTGACGTGGTTCGCGCTTTAAAGTTTTATTTACAAGCTACTAAAGATTTTCGTCAAACATCTGCATTGTTTGTTGTCTACTCTGGACAGAGGAGAGGCCAAAAGGCTTCGGCAACTTCTCTTTCTTTTTGGCTAAGAAGTATAATCCGCTTAGCTTATGAGACTGCTGGCCAGCAGCCTCCTGAAAGAATTACAGCTCATTCTACTAGAGCGGTAGCTTCCACATGGGCTTTTAAGAATGAGGCTTCTGTTGAACAGATTTGTAAGGCGGCGACTTGGTCTTCGCTTCATACTTTTTCTAAATTCTACAAATTTGATACTTTTGCAACTTCGGAGGCTATTTTTGGGTGAAAGGTCTTACAGGCAGTGGTGCCTTCCGTTTAAGCGCCTGCCTTGTCCCTCCCTTCATCCGTGTCCTATAGCTTTGGTATTGGTATCCCACAAGTAATGGATGATCCGTGGACTGGATACACCTTACAAGAGAAAACAAAATGTATGCTTACCTGATAAATTTATTTCTCTTGTGGTGTATCCAGTCCACGGCCCGCCCTGTCATTTTAAGGCAGGTGTTTTTTATTTTTAAACTACAGTCACCACTGCACCCTATAGTTTCTCCTTTCTCTTGCTTGTCTTCGGTCGAATGACTGGAGGTGGCAGTTAGGGGAGGAGCTATATAGACAGCTCTGCTGTGGGTGATCCTCTTTCAGCTTCCTGTTGGGAAGGAGAATATCCCACAAGTAATGGATGATCCGTGGACTGGATACACCACAAGAGAAATAAATTTATCAGGTAAGCATAAATTTAGTTTTTTTATTTACAGGTAAAAGAGCTGATTTCTTTGGGGCAATGCCCCGCAAAAGGCCCTATTAAGGGCCATTGGTAGTTTATTGTAGGTTAGGGTTTTTTTATTTGGGGGGGCTTTTTTATTTTCATAGGGCTCTTAGATTATAGGTGTAATTAGTTTAAATATTTGATCATTTGTTTTTTATTTTGTGTAACTTAGTGTTTATTTTTTTTGTAACTTAGTGTTTGTTAGTTTTTTGTAACTTTGTAATTTTTTATTGTAGATTTAAATTATTTGAGTAGGGTTAGGTGTTTAAATATATAATATAGTTAATTTAATTTGTAGTTTAATGTAGTTTTAGTATAACAGTTAGGGTAGATTAATTATTAGTTTAATATAGTTTAATGTAATTTAGTATAATAGTTAGGGTAGATTCATTAACGGCCAGATTACAAGTTTTGCGTTATGAACTGTGCGGTGCTCGTGCACGATTTAACCATAGACATCAATGGGGAGAGCCAGCTGAGAAAAAAGTCTAACACCTGCCAAAAAGCAGCGTAAATCTCAGTAACGCAGCCCCATTGATTCCTATGGGGAAATTAAAGTTATGTTTACACCTAACACCCTAGCATGAACCATAATCTTACACTTATTAACCCCTAATCTGCCGCCCTACCTTAATTCCGATTGGCTAATAGAAATCTGTCAGCCAATCGGAATCTAAGGGACGCCATCTTGGATGACGTCATTTAAAGGTACCTTCATTTCTTGTTAGTCCGTCGGATGAAGAGAATGCTCTGCATCGGATGTCTTGAAAATGGACCCGCTCCGCTGGGAACGATGAAGATAGAAGATGCCGTCTGGATGAAGACTTCTGCCCATCTGGAGGACCACTTCTGCCCATCTGGAGGACCACTTCTGCCGGCTTCGTTGAGGACATCTTGCCGCTTGGATGAAGACTTCTCCCAGTAAGTGAATCTTCGGGGGTTAGTGTTAGGATTTTTTTAAGGGTGTATTGGGTAGGTTTATTTTTTAGGTTAGGACTTTGGGCCTGCAATAGAGCTAAATGCCCTTTTAAGGGCAATGCCCATCCAAATACCCTTTTCAGGGCAATGGGGAGCTTAGGTTTTTTTAGTTAGGCTTTTATTTGGGGGGTTGGTTGTGTGGGTGGTGGGTTTTACTGTTGGGGGGGTTGTTTGTATATATTTTTTACAGGTAAAAGAGCTGATTTCTTTGGGGCAATGCCCCTCAAAAGGCCCTTTTAATGGCTATTGGTAGTTTAGTTTAGGCTAGGGTTTTTTTTTTGGGGGGGGGGGGCTTTTTTATTTTGATAGGGCTATTAGATTAGGTGTAATTAGTTTAAATATCTTGTAATTTGTTTTTTATTTTCTGTAATTTAGTATTTGTTTGTTTTTGTGATTTAGCTAATTTATTTAATTGTATTTAATGTAGGTAATTTATTTAATTGTAGTGATAGGTGTTAGTGTAACTTAGGTTAGGTTTTATTTTACAGGTAAATTTGTTATTTATTTTAGCTAGGTAGTTATTAAATAGTTAATAACTATTTAATAACTATTCTACCTAGTTAAAATAAATACAAACTTGCCTGTAAAATAAAAATAAACCCCAAGCTAGCTACAATGTAACTATTAGTTATATTGTATCTAGCTTAGGGTTTATTTTATAGGTAAGTATTTAGTTTTAAATAGGAATTATTTAGGTAATGATAGTAATTTTATTTAGATTTATTTAAATTATATTTAAGTTAGGGGGTGTTAGGGTTAGACATAGGTTTAAAGGGTTAATAAATTTAGAATAGTGGTGATGTTGGGGACGGCAGATTAGGGGTTAATAAATATAATGTAGGTTGCGGTGATGTTAGGGGCAGCAGATTAGGGGTTAATAATATTTAACTAGCGTTTGCAAGGCAGGAGTGCGGCGGTTTAGGGGTTAATATGTTTATTCTAGTGGCGGCGATGTCCGGAGCGGCAGATTAGGGGTTAAAATTTTTATTATAGTGTTTGCGATGTGGGAGGGCCTCGGTTTAGGGGTTAATAGGTAGTTTATGGGTGTTAGTGTACTTTTTAGCACTTTAGTTATGAGTTTTATGCTACAGCGTTGTAGTGTAAAACTCATAACTATTGACTTTAGAATGCGTTAGGAATCTTGGAGGTAGAGGGTGTACCGCTCACTTTTTGGCCTCCCAGGATAAACTCGTAATACCGGCGCTATGGAAGTCCCATAGAAAAAAAGGTTTACAAACTTTACATAAGTCGTTTTGCGGTAGGGCCAAAAAAGTGTGTGGTGCCCCTAAACCTGCAAGACTCGTAATAGCAGCGGTAGGGAAAAAGCAGCGTTAGGAGCTGTTAACGCTGCTTTTTCAGTTTACCACAAAACTCATAATCTAGCCGAGTGTGCGTGCCCCTAAACCTGCAAGACTCGTAATAGCAGTGGTAGTGAAAAAGCAGCGTTAGGACCTGTTAACGCTGCTTTTTCAGTTTACTGCAAAACTCGTAATCTAGCCGTAATAGTTTAATATAGTTTAATGTAATTTAGTATAATAGTTAGGGTAGATTAATTAATAGTTTAATTTAAATTTAAAGGTAAGTTTAAATTTATTATATGATAGGGATGAGTTAATATTTAATATAAAGTTAAGGGGTTGTTAGGTTTAGGGCTTAATAGGTTAATTTAGTTTATGGCGATGTGGTGGGCTGGCAGTTTAGGGGTTAATAGGTTTAGTAAGTGCTAGTGATATGGGAGGCCAGGGGTTTAGGGGTTAATACATTTATTTAGTTGCGGTGGGCTCCGGGAGTGGCGGGATAGGGATTAATAACTTTATGTAGGTGGCGACGGGGTCCGTGAGCGGCGGGATAGGGGTTAATAACTTTATGTAGGTGGCGGCGGTGTCAGGGCGGTAGATTAGGCGTTAATAAGTATAATGTAGGTGGCGGCGGTGTAGGGGCGGTAGATTAGGGGTTAATAAGTATAATGTAGGTGGCGGCGGTGTTGGGGCGGCAGATTAGGGGTTAATAAGTATAATGTAGGTGGCGGCGGTGTAGGGGGTGGCAGATTAGGGGTGTTTAGACTCGGGGCTTATCTTAGGGTGTTAGGTGTCAATGAAATATCGGGCTGCTGCAAACATAAGCTTTCGCTGCTTTCGTGAAAAGCAGGTACGCTGGGCCGGAATAGTAGCGAGCGTACCTGTTAGAAATTTGTTAACTAGTAAAAGTAGTCAGATAGTGCCAAATTTGCATTCGGAACATCTGTAATGACGTAAGCATCGATCTGTGTCGGACTGAGACCGGCGGATTGTATATTACGTCACAGATTTCAACTTTTGCCAGTCTGTAGGCTTTGATAACTAAGGGGAATCAAGCTCTCCACAATTAAACTGCAGAATTCAAGCGTATTTGCGGTTGACGGCTTGATAAGTAGGCCTCAAAACGTGTAAATATAAAAAGACTGTGCACATTTTGTTAATGGAAGTAAATTGGAAAATTGTTTAAAATTGCATGTTCTATCTGAATCATGAAAGTTTAATTTTTACTTGAGTGTCCCTTTAATGGCTAAGATGCTTCAATATTAGACTATTAGGAAGTAACAGTGGGCTACTAAAAAGCACATATAACATCTGAAACATTACAACTGTTTAGAAAAAAAGGAACACAAAATAAGAAGTTTTATATAACCCTGCAACTCGTACTGCCAATTCCCAGCTTTTTAAAAAGTTATCCAATGCCATAGCGTTTCAGTATTAGGATTCTGGGGGTAAATATATTCCAACTTCTCAGAGTTCTGCTTCCATCGAGCAGCAGTTGCAGATATGTATTCCTTAACCATATGTAGTGTCCCTGTGATCTTTAAGCCGTGGGGCATACAATCATTCCAGTGAGAAAAAGGCTTTAATCTTTAAGAAGGAGTGACCAGTGCAAGTCCCCATGTTTAGCACCATTACTGCAGCCTGGGTTTGTTCAAGCCTTGTGTGGGACATGCTATTTATGAAACCCCAAGCGTGCCTCTCTTGGTTATTCACGGTCGAGACACGATTATAGGGATCTTCTGCCATCGCAGACATAGGTCACACAGCACTCGGCACTAAATAACTATGTGACGGTATTTCCGTATGTTGTCGAAATATGGTCTGCCAGGATAACGTCTACTGGGGCCATAGTGGGAGAATATTTATGAATATTTAGGATTATTTCTATGACAAATTTTTATCAGATAATGTTTATATGAGTGTAAGTTTATTTTAGTGTATTTATGTTGTGTTTGGTGCATCTTTTTTTAACTCTACCCCTTACGCAAAGTTATCAGTTGCGCTAACCAAACAAGCGTAAATCGCATTTGCGCTCTCGCGTTCACATTTAGGGGTCAATTTATCAAGCTCCGTACAGAGCTTGATGCCCCGTGTTATAAAGCAGCGGTCTAAAGACCGCTGCTCCATAACCTGTCCGCCTGCTCTGAGGCGGTCGAACAGAAATCAAGCTGATTAAATATGATCGGGTGTATGCTGTTTGCATTTATCGATGTGTAGTGGACATGATACGCTACATCATATCATGTCCGCTCGCACACTAATAAATTGACCCCTTACTTTTAACTTGTAATATGAGCGTTATTTCCATTGAATGCAAAAAAGTCGGAAAAATGAATCCTACTATTAATAATTCAACTATTAAAGATCTCCTTGGCTCTTTTGAGAGTGCTGGTGTCAAATACTTAATACTTTAAATTTATGAAGAACAAAGGTCGAAAACCAACGAGAACAAAATTGTTTTCTGACTTCCTCAATTGACTCATAATAAATTTGCTAATCTGTCACCCATGTCAGCGGACTTTGCTCCAAAAAAGTAAAGGAATCTGTAATAAATACCTAGATTATTATTAGATTATTTTGTGGAGCTATTCAAACTTGGAAGTTGTAAGATTATCACAATCACAGACATACAATTGCCAAAACATTTGGGAGTGAAAGACAAATTATAACCTAATGATAATGTCCTCTGCTTGGTTATATCTTGTCTCTCTAAACGTATTAGAGAAGGTTAAAAAGATGACACTTTCAGCAGAAGATAAAGAGTAAAAAATGAACATTTCTGTACCAAACATATATTACATTAAGACTTATTATGTGTATTTTAGAGGTTCTCAACTATTTCTTAGAGCTGTTAACATTACTAGTACATAGTTTCAATATACTGTTCTAGGTGCACTGCCTTCATATTTACAAGTCAGTTTTGCTTATTCATGTTAGAATTACTTATGATTGAAATATAACTATATTTTACTAGTTGCTGTTTGAAGAAATGTCAACAGTAGGGTTGACTGACTTCAGTAACCTTAAACATTTTTACTCATACTTTAGAAATGTAGGTTTACCATAAGGGCTCTTCCTTCACATGTGTGAAAAATAATAATAACAGCAATAAAATAAAGGTTTTTTAACCAAATCAGATATTTTCATTATTTACAAAATTAAATCCCATCTTTATAACTTACCTTAGATTAAGCTGCAAATATCCTCCTATGCCTTTTCTATATCATGCAGCAGGAATTGTAAAAAAGTTATTTTAAAATGAATATTGTTTCTGGCCACTTTGAAATGGCTGCCAATATCAGCCCACTGATGACATCATAATCTGGGCTGCATATGGCATCCAATCACAAAAGGCTCACTAGTTGGATTCAACAGACTGTCAATGCTATTCAGTAGAGTGCCTAGATGCAGCCCAGATCGTGATGTCATCAATGAGTGGAGCTTGGCAGCCATTTCAAGCAGGCCAGAAACAATAGTCATTTTAAAATAAGTTTTTTAATGTTCCTGCTGCATGACATAGAAAGGGTGCAGGAGGCTACTTGCAGCTTAATCTAAGGTAAGACTTTAAGATGACTAAGGTGTAGACTGTTCATTTAATAAGCCTGTGTTCTTGCATTGGTATTAGCAGAGTTATCATGTATGAATAATATCTCTATGTTATCATAAGATCTCCCAGATATGTATCTAAATTTTGGTCAATTGTAATGTTCTGCAATATGGTGTATATCCTGTGATAATATCCTTTCAGATAGAATAGGAGTTTTGAGCGCTATAGGGAAATTAACGACCATTACAAAAGCGGCGGTATTTCACCTCCCTATAGTACTGCTATTACAGGTTTGAAAAAACCCAGCTTGTGCGGGCGATATGGTGGCGTTGAGCTCCATATCTCACCCAAACACAAGCGCTGTTTTGACATGCTTGTGCACGATTTCCCCATAGACATCAATGGGGAGAGCCGGCAAAAAAAAAAGCCTAACACCCACGATCGCGGAATGAAAAGCTCTGTAACACAGCCCCATTGATGTCTATAGGGAAAGAAAAAGTTATGTTTAAACCTAACACCCAAACATAAAAACCACGTCTAAACACCCCTAATCTGCCGCCCCCAACATCGCCGCAACCTACATTACAGTTATAAACCCGTAATCTGCCGCCCTTAACATCGCCACCACCTATCTACAGTTATTAACACCAAATCTGCTGCCCCGGCATCGCCACTACCTACATTACAGTTATTAACCCTAATCTGCTGCCCCTAACATCGCCGCCACCTATATTACAGTTATTAACCCCTAATCTGCCGCCCCTAACATCGCTGCCACCTACATTAGTTATTAACCCCTAATCTGTCACCCCCAACATCGCCGCCAACTACATAAATTTATTAACCCATAATCTGCTGGCCCTTACATCGCCTCCACCTACCTACACTTATTAGCTCCTAATCTGCCGCCCCCAATGTCGCAGCCACTATACTAAAGTTACCCCTAAACCTCTGGCCTCCCACATCACTAACACTACATAAATATATTAACCCCTAAACCTAACCCTAATGTAACCCTAACCCTAACGTAACCCTAAGCCTAACCCTAACACTCCCTAACTTAAATATAATTAAAATAAATCTAAATAAAACGTACAATTATTACCTAAATAATTCATATTTAAAACTAAATAAATACCTGTAAAATAAAACCTAAGCTAGCTACTCTATTACTAATAGTTATAATAATAATAATAAATAATAATAAAAAAGGTGTGCGGAACACCTATACCTACAAGACTGGTATTAGCAGCGTTAGGGAAAAAGCAGCGTTATGAAGCATAACGATACTTTTTCACTCATAACACAAAACTCGTAATCTAGCTGTTTGTTTTTTAAGGTGAATACTGAAGTGCACCTCCAGTTTTATGGAGACAGAGAGACTTTTAAATGGCCATAAGTATGTTCTATAATAGCTCTCTTTGGTATGAGCATCATAATATCTTGTCTGTGATAGTGACTGTGGGTTCCCAATAGGCGTTGGTCAATAATAATTTATCTCATAATTATATTTTATAATTATATTTCCAGAAAAGGGATAAAAGTTTGCAAAAAGAAAATGCTCTAATGTGTTATAGCATTTTATTTTTTAACTAATTGCATATGGTTAAAGTCCGCTCCAAGACAGCAATGCAGTACTGGGAGCTAGCTGAACATAATTGGTGAGCCAATGACAAGAAGCAAATGTGTGTAGCCACCAATCAACAGGTTGCTCTCCTTAGTGCATTGCTCCTGGGCCTACGTAGGCATGCTTTTCAATAAAGGATACCAAGTGTACAAAGTACATTTCTTAATAGAAGTAAATTTAATAGTCTCTTAAAATTGCATGATCTATCTGAAGCAACAGTTCATTCACTTAATGATTCCATGAATAAAATGATATATCCTATTTTTTGGTTCTAGTTGCAGTTTAAATTCTATATAGTGTAAGAAATTATTTCTGAAGTGGGCGTGTAATCTAATTAAACGACATGCTTGATGAGTTGTGAAGAGTTTCTGAATTCTCTATAGAAAAAAGAATTAGCTTTACACAAGCTTTTTCATTTTGTCGTAAAAGTAAAATTAAAGAATCCTGCACTATGAAATGCTTCTGTAGCACACCCTAGAGATAATTTATATATGAGATGGGGTGGCAGTGGGAAGGGGTCAAGAGTGTGTGTGTGTGTTTTTCACTATCTTAAAAGTATTTTATCTGAGGGAAATTATACACCTCCATTATCTGACATAAATACGGTAATGTGCACAATGTACTGTGCATATGATATATACAGGGACGTATTACAGAATAGGCCAACAAGGCCGATGCCTAGGGCGACAAATTTTGGGGACGTCACTTTTCCATTGGCACTGAATATGTTGGCATGATGTAAAAAAAAAATGTTTAATTTTGACCATGCGGTGGTCACGTGACCGGCATTTTTCTGAGGTCATGTGTTGTTTTTGACCTGCCTGACACACCATACATGGATGGAGGGAGTCATGCACGTGATCTCCCAGACCAGGCGGTGAGAAGAATTTTCAGAAGAAGAAGTGCCAGTGGAGCTGCTGTGGTGTCGACGAGTTGGATCGGTGGAGCGGCGGAGCGGAGCCTGAGAGGACTGGAGAGAAGGGGGCTGACCCAGCTGCTGGCTGACTTAATTTAGGTAGGGCAGGGCACTGGGCACGCCACAGACAGCTCCAAACTAAGTTTAACAATAGGATTGGGTATACCATAAAAGTAGTGTTAGTTTCAAGCCAGGGAAATATTACTTCCACGCCCACGGTCCACCTCATGATGGAGATCAGTGTTCTATTAGCTCAGCTCACTGCCAAATAAACATTTTGATATGCACACAGGACAGGTACTTTCAAAATCAAATGCCAGCCTGGGGCAACACATTAACACTCTGAGTATGTTCAAATGGATTATGGGAGAGAAACTTACTAAACTGGCACTGTGACGTGAGACACTGTCTACAATATTCAGTCTGCTCTCACTCCCTAGCAGTTCTTTCCATTTTATGTTCACGGTTCACCACATCCCACCCCTCAAGGTATCTTATTATCTACCATATCTTCCAGGATCCAAATAATATACTATATATCCATATGCATTTCATTTGTAATTGAACATCACATATGTAATATACCAGGAGATTTGCTGAAAAAAAGATGAACATCTAACAAATATTAAAGGGACATTAAAAACTACATACAACTCTCTAATTATGGCTGCTGCCATTTTAGAACCTCAACCTAGGTTTCACTCTAAATATCTTAAGGAGAGTTGCTGGGTTTATGCAAAATGATTGCAAGTCCTGGTGAACATTTCCTAAAAAAAGTCACATTACACTCTGACCAAAAAAATATTATGGCCAAAAACAGCAAAACCTAAGGGAGTGGAGGGTGGAGGGGGTGCAGCAAAATTATGAGAGCCTAGGGCAGCAAAACACCTAAATACTCCACTAACTATTGAACCATATAGAAACATACATTTTTTTAATTTTTTTTTTATTGAGGTTATATAAGATGTTACATAAAATAATCACCAACAAACAATAATAACATTGTGATAAGACATACATTCTTACGGCTAGATTACGAGTCTTGCGTTAGCCTTAAAAAGCAGCGTTGAGGGGTCCCAACGCTGCTTTTTTTTATTTTTTATAAAGGCTTTATTGAAGAAAATAAACACAGTACAAAATGCCATACAATGGTCAGATAAAAATGAGTATACATTCATCAAAGAAATTTAACAGGCTCAATGAGTTTGTGAGTAGAAAGATATTCTAAGAAGGGTTTTTATAGAGATTACAAAGACCTAGGAATTCTGGTCGATCTCCTTAGCTTGCTATTGTCCAGACATATAGTTTGATCGCGGTATCTCATAAACAATAAGGTAAGGTGGATGAGTATCAAGAGAGCTTTACGCAAAAGCTAATATATAAGCCATATGTATATCTACTCATATCGAAACTGACGGGCCAAAGCTGCTTTTTAACGCCCGCTGGTATTACGAGTCAGACAGGAAAGGGTCTATCGCTCACTTTTTTTCCGCGATTTTAGCATACTGCAAATCCCCTTACGTCAATTGCGTATCCTATCTTTTTAATGGGATTTGCCTAACGCCGGTATTACGATCGCCTAAAAAAGTGAGCGATAGACCCTCTCCTGGCAAGACTCCTACCGCATATAAAAGTCAGTAGTTAAGAGTTTTATGGGCTAAGGCCGTAACATAAAACTCTTAACTAAAGTGCTAAAAAGTACACTAACACCCATAAACTACCTATTAACCCCTAAACCGAGGCCCCCCCACATCGCAAACACTTAACTAAAATGTTTAACCCCTAATCTGCCGACCGGACATCGCCGCCACTTTAATAAATGTATTAACTCCTAAACCGCTGCACTCCCGTCTCACAAACAATAGTTAAATTTTATTAACCCCTAATCTGCCATCCCTAACATTGCCGACACCTACCTACATTTATTAACCCCTAATCTGCCGACCCCAACGTCGCCGCTACTATATTAAATTTATTAACCATTAAATCTAAATCTTACCCTAACCACCCTAACTTAAATATAATTTAAATAAAACAAAATTAAATTACTACAATTAAATAAATTAATCCTATTTAAAACGAACTACTTACCTGTAAAATAAACCCTAAGCTAGCTACAATATAACTAATAATTACATTGTAGCCATCTTAGGGTTTATTTTTATTTTACAGGCAACTTTGTATTTATTTTAACTAGGTAGAATAGTTATTAAATAGTTATTAACTATTTAATAACTACCTAGCTAAAATAAATACAAATTGACCTGTAAAATAAAACCTAACCTAAGTTATACTAACACCTAACACTACACTACAATTAAATAAATTCCCTAAATTAAATACAATTAACTAAATTAAAAACAATTAGCTGTTCCAATCAGCCAATAGAATGCAAGCTCAATCCTATTGGCTGATTGGAACTGCCAATAGGATTGAAGTTCAATCCTATTGGCTGATTGCATCAGCCAATAGGATTTTTTCAACCTTAATTCCGATTGGCTGATAGAATTCTATCAGCCAATTGGAATCTAAGGGACGCCATCTTGGATGACGTCACTTATAGAAACATTCATTCCAGAAGAAGTCGTCGATTGAAGAGGATGCTCCACATCGGAAGGATGAAGATAGAAGATGCCGTCTGGGTGAAGACAAATTTACCTGTAAAATAAAACCTAACCTAAGTTACAATTACACCTAACACTACACTATCATTAAACTAATTACCTAAACTACCTACAATTAATTACAATTAAATTAATAAACTAAATTACGAAAAAAAACAACTAAATTACAGAAAATAAAAAAAGAATTTTAAACGAATTACACCTACTCTATAATCCCCCTAATAAAATAAAAAAGCCCCCCAAAATAATAAAAATCCCTGCCCTATACTAAATTACAAATAGCCCTTAAAAGGGTATTTTGCGGGGCATTGCCCCAAAGTAATCAGCTCTTTCACCTGAAAAAAAACACAATACTCCCCAACATTACAACCCACCACCCACACACTCAACCCTACTCTAAAACCCACCCAATCCCCCCTAAAAAAAACCTAACACTACCCCCTTGAAGATCACCCTACCTTGAGACGTCTTCACCCAGCCGGGCACAAGTGGTCCTCCAGAGGGTCCGAAGTCTTCATCCTATCCGGCCAGAAGAGGACATCCAGACCGGCAGAAGGCTTCATCCAGGCGGCATCTTCTATCTTCATCCTTCCAGAGCGGAGCGGGTCCATCTTCAAGACATCCGACGCGGAGCATCCTCTTCATCCAACGGCCGATGACTGAATGACTGGTCCTTTAAGTGACGCCATCCAAGATGGCGTCCCTTGAATTCCGATTGGCAGATAGAATCCTATCAGCCAATCGGAATTAAGGTAGGAAAAATCCTATTGGCTGATGCAATCACCCAATAGGATTGAAGTTCAATCCGATTGGCTGATCCAATCAGCCAATAGGGTTGAGCTTGCATTCTATTGGCTGTTCCAATCAGCCAATAGAATGCGAGGTCAATCCTATTGGCTGATTGCATCAGCCAATAGGATTTTTCCTACCTTAATTCCGATTGGCTGATAGGATTCTATCAGCCAATCGGAATTCAAGGGACGCCATCTTGGATGACGTCACTTAAAGGACCAGTCATTCAGTCGTCGGCCATCGGATGAAAAGGATGCTCCACGTTGGATGTCTTGAAGATGGACCCGCACCACTCCGGAAGGATGAAGATAGAAGATGCCACCTGGATGAAGCCTTTTGCCGGTGTGGATGTCCTCTTCTGGCCAGATAGGATGAAGACTTCTGCCCCTCTGGAGGGCCACTTGTTGCCCGGCTTGGTGAAGACGTCTCAAGGTAGGGAGATCTTCAAGGGGGTAGTGTTAGGTTTTTTTAAGGGGGGATTGGGTGGATTTTAGAGTAGGGTTAGGTGTGTGGGTGGTGGGTTTTAATGTTAAGGGGTATTGTATTTTTTTTTACAGGTGAAAGAGCTGATTACTTTGGGGCAATGCCCCGCAAAAGGCCCTTTTAAGGGCTATTTGTAATTTAGTATAGGGCAGGGATTTCTATTATTTTGGGGGGCTTTTTTATTTTATTAGGGGGATTAGATTAGGTGTAATTAGTTTAAAATTCTTGTAATTCTTTTTTTATTTTCTGTAATTTAGTGTATTTTATTTTATTGTAATTAATTGTAGGTAGTTTAGGTAATTAGTTTAATGATAGTGTAGTGTTAGGTGTAATTGTAACTTAGGTTAGGGTTTATTTTACAGGTACTTTTGTACTTATTTTAGCTAGGAAGTTATTAAATAGTTAATAACTATTTAATAACTATTGTACCTAGTTAAAATAATTACAAAGTTGCCTGTAAAATAAATATAAATCCTAAGCTAGCTACAATGTAACTATAGTTGTTTTATGTCACAGTTTTAACCCCCTCCAAATTTTAATGTCTGTTTACTTAACTCATCTCACCCTGACCAGAATCTAACATTCCAATTGGCCTTACCAACTGTCTTTGATTAGCAATCAACTAAATCTAGTGGAATCAGCTGACTGCCCTGCCTGTATATATTTCACACTAGTTTGGGGATGTGCATTGCACAGGGGTGTGCATTGCTTACAGGGCAATGTACTTTTTAACAATAGCATATGTTCACATTTTCAAAGTGAACATTTTATAAGTGAGGCACTAATTTTTAAGAATTATACAAGAACTGAACAAGGATTGGGTATAGGGCAAGACATAAGGCAAGTACTCTTGTAATACTATGTTTTATGTATCTCATTGTATCCTTTTGCAAGTGCTGCTGTAACACTGTGTCTTATGTGATTACTTGGTTCCCACTTTCATAATAATGCTCAATATCTTCATACTCCTTTTTGCTACCTCTTGTCTCTATAACAAACTACATTACTCAATTATTCCTTCCCCC
The DNA here is from genome assembly GCF_027579735.1 of Bombina bombina. Taxonomy (NCBI): domain Eukaryota; kingdom Metazoa; phylum Chordata; class Amphibia; order Anura; family Bombinatoridae; genus Bombina; species Bombina bombina. Next base: position 171,459,132 of record NC_069506.1, on the reverse strand, counting down.
TCTCCACCTGCACTGTTCATTAGCCCAACTTTCTTATACTCACCTTACTTTTGTAGTCATGAACTTTACCTATTCCTAAACACTCTCTCTCCCCCCCTGCACTTCAGCCAAAAAACAGTTTAATTATTGCAAATCTGCTTCTCATCTCATGTCACTCTCCCTCTTGCTCATACTAGCTGCTGGCGACATCTCACCTAATCCTGGTCCCTCACAACCTCCTAGCCTTTCACATCCTTGTGTGCCTTTCAATAGACTTCATAAACTAAACTCTGGTAACTTTAATCACATTCCTCTTACATCTAAAACCAACTCCCCCTTCACTTGTGCACTCTGGAACTCTCGCTCTGTTTGCAACAAGCTCACTTCTATCCATGATCTCTTTATCTCCCACTCTCTTAACCTTCTGGCTCCTACAGAAACCTGGCTCTCTGCTTCAGACACAGCATCCACTGCTGCACTGTCACATGGTGGTCTCCATTTCAGCCACACTCCTAGGTCTGGCAATAGACAAGGAGGTGGTGTCGGTATTTTACTTTCCTCTCGTTGCACCTTCCAACAAATACAGCCCTTCTCTTCACTCACATTTTCTTCATTTGAAGCACACATGATTCGGTTATTCTCTCCCCTCTCTATACGTGTTGCAGTCATATACCGCCCCCCTGGCTCCCCAACTCAATTTTTAGATCACTTTGCTGCCTACTTTGCTGCCTGGCTTCCTTATTTCCTTTCCTCAGACACCCCTGCCCTCATTCTTGGCGACTTTAACATTCCTCTTGACAATCCCACTGCCTCCTCTGCAAAACAACTTCTTCAACTGACTTCCTCTTTCGGCCTGTCACAATGGACTGACTCTCCCACTCACAAAGATGGTCATTCCCTTGATCTGATTTTCACCTATCGATGCACTCTTTCAAATTTAACAAACTCCCCTTTTCCTCTCTCTGACCATCATCTCCAAACTTGCAACATCACTTCCCTACCTACAACTCCCCCTACCTCTACCCCTCACACCAAACTTCACAGAAGCACTAAGTCACTAGATCTGCTTCAGCTCACTAGCTCTCTCAAACCTCTCCTCTCATCCATTACCTCCTTTTCCTGCCCTGACCAATCTATCTGCAAGTATAATTCCATCCTTACATCGGTCATTGATACTCTGGCCCCTCCAACCTTAGCTCAGAAACCACACACTCATCCTCAGCCCTGGCATACTCCTCTGACACGATACCTACGCAGATGCTCCCGTACTGCTGAGCGACACTGGAGGAAATCTCGGAGTTCAGCTGACTTTCTTCACTACAAGTTCATCCTGAACTCCTACTATTCTGCCCTTAATCTTTATAAGCAACAATATTTCTCTAATCTCATCTCTACTCTTTCCTCTAACCCTAAACGTCTGTTCTCCATGTTCAACACTCTTCTCCGCCCACCCCAACTCCTAACACAACCACTTTCTTATCTCAAGATTTTGCCAGCCGCTTCAACAACAAAATGGACTCCATCAGAAGTGAAATCAGCTCTCAACATACTTCCAATCTCCCACCCCCTCAAAAGCTAACAATCACCCAAAACCCAAATATCCAAAAATGCAGCTCTTTTGCCCCTGTTAACGAAGACAACGTTTCTGCCCTTATACTGTCCTCCCACCTCACTACCTGTCCTCTCGACCCCATCCCCTCACAGCTACTCCCCTCCCTCTCTTCTACCCTCACCCCCATACTCACACACATTTTCAACCTCTCCCTCAGCACTAGTATATATCCCTCATCTCTAAAACATGCGCTGGTCACACCTATACTCAAAAAACCTTCCCTCGATCCAACCTCCCCTTCCAACTACCACCCTATTTCCCTACTCCCTCTTGCCTCAAAGCTCCTCGAAAAGCTAGTTTACGCACGTCTATCCCATTTACTTACACTAAACTCTCTTCTTGACCCACTGCAATCTGGATTTTGTTCCCATCACTCTACAGAGACAGCAATTGTCAAGGTTACCAATGACCTACTTACAGCAAAATCCGAAGGCCACATCTCTCTGCTTATCCTCCTTGACCTGTCTGCAGCCTTTGAAACTGTTGACCACCCTCTTCTGCTCCAAACCCTCCAATCCTTCGGCATCCGTGACACAGCTCTCTCGTGGTTCCCTTCCTATCTGACTAACCGTACATTTAGTGTAGCCTTCTCCGGAGCATCCTCTGCCCCGTTACCACTTTCTGTTGGGGTACCTCAAGGCTCTGTCCTTGGTCCCCTTCTCTTTTCAATCTACACATCATCACTAGGTTCCTTAATAAAGTCCCATGGGTTTCAATATCATTTGTATGCCAATGACACCCAAATCTACCTCTCTGCACCAGACCTACCTCCTTCCTTACTAACCTGTGTCACTAACTGTCTTTCTCACATCTCATCTTGGATATCCTCTCACTACCTTAAGCTAAATCTCTCCAAAACTGAACTCCTTATTTTTCCCCCTTCTTCCAATGTCTCCACCCCCAAAATTTCTATAACTGTTGATAATTCCATCATTACCCCTACCCCGCACGGCCGATGTCTTGGGGTCACACTTGACTCGGATCTTTCCTTCACTCCTCACATTCAGTCCTTGGCTAATGCCTGCCGCTTCCACCTTAAAAACATCGCTAAAATTAGACATTTCCTTACACAAGATACAACCAAGATTTTAATCCACTCTCTCATCCTTTCCCGCCTCGACTACTGCAACTCTGTCCTCTCTGGTCTACCTAGCTGCCGCATAGCTCCTTTACAATCCATTATGAATGCCTCTGTCAGGCTCATCTTCCTTACTCGTCGCTCTTCATCTGCTGCACCTCTCTGCCAATCCCTTCACTGGCTTCCTCTTGCCTCTAGGATTAAACATAAAATCCTCACTCTGACATATAAAGCTCTCACCTGCACTGCTCCCCCCTACATCTCAGAACTTGTCTCTAGATACTCTCCCTCCCGTCCCCTTCGATCAGCTCAGGATCTCCTCCTCTCCTCCTCTCTTGTTACTTCCTCACATTCCCGTTTACAGGACTTCTCCAGACTGGCCCCCATCTTGTGGAATTCCCTGCCTCGCTCCATAAGACTCTCCACTAGTTTTAACAGCTTCAAGCACTCCCTAAAAACTCTACTATTCAGGGATGCATACAACCAACACTAGCCTTTCCTAACTCCATTGCTTTCCCCTTGAACCCTTTAGAATGTAAGCCTATGGGCCCAGCTGTTTACAGATCGCTTCATAAGAGCCGACTACAACAGTGAAACTCTTGGCAGGGCCTTCTACCCACTTGACCCCTACAAAAGCTATCCTGTACACTGACTATGTTTATAGTGCTGCAGAATCTGTTGGCGCTCTACAAATACCTGATGATAATAATAATAATAATAGTAAACACTTTTGGGCCTCTGAGCTTTTGAGTACAATACAGGAAAGGATATCTCCTATCTTTGCTATGTGTAGAGGTGGAAAACTGAAATATGTTTTGATTTATTTTACAATATAGAATATATAATAGATAAGGAACTACCGTGTTTGGTCTCTTAATGATCCTGTTAATAGTTTGTGGACATTTAATGAGGGTTTTTTTAGGACTATGGTAGGATGTTATAGTGCCCACCACCAGTGATGTGCGGTGACTTCAGAGGCTGGTGAGGCAGTGTCTAGGAATCGGATACGCCTTCATTCTTTAGATATCCTTTGTTGAAGAAATAGCAATTGCACATGGGCGAGCCAATATCTATATGCAGCCACCATTCAGTATCTACTGAGCATATTTAGATATGATTTTCAACAAAGGATATCTGGTTTTCTTCGTTCTTTTGATATCCTTTGTTGAAAAGCATATTTAAATATGCTTAGAAACTATTGAGCATATTTAGATATGAATTACAACAAAGGATATCAAAAGAATGAAGAAAACCAGATATCCTTTGTTGAAAATCATATCTAAATATGCTCAGTACCTACTGATCATATTTAGATATGCTTTTCAACAAAGGATATCAAAAGAATGAAGAAAACCAGATATCCTTTGTTGAAAATCATATCTAAATATGCTCAGTACCTACTGATCATATTTAGATATGCTTTTCAACAAAGGATATCAAAAGAATGAAGAAAACCAGATATCCTTTGTTTAAAATCATATCTAAATATGCTCACTAGCTACTGAGCATATTTAGATATGCTTTTCAACAAAGGATATCAAAAGAATGAAGAAAACCAGATATCCTTTGTTGAAAATCATATCTAAATATGCTCACTAGCTACTGAGCATATTTAGATATGCTTTTCAACAAAGGATATCAAAAGAATGAATAAAAACAGATATCCTTTGTTGAAATTCATATCTAAATAAGCTCAGTAGCTTCTAAGCATATTTAGATATGCTTTTCATCAAAGGATATCAAAAGAATGAAAAAAAATCAGATATTAGATGTAAATTTGAAAGTTATTTAAAATTGCATGCTCTTTCTAAATCATGAAAGAAAACATATGGGTTTCATCTCCCTTTCAATGGTGTCTTTGAAAACTGGTCAACTTAGTAAACATCTGTTTTTAGTCTAAAGGATTGTAACAGAAACTCTTGCCAGATAACAAAATGCTTGCTCTGATTATGAGATCTAGAAATCCAGGCCCATTAAAATATGTTTCAAACATACTTTTTTACTTCAATGCTGCAAATTATGCTTATAGATTCCTTCATTATTCAGTAAATATAAAAATGTTGTGAACCAGTGGCAGCTGGTGAACAGGTATAGGCACAGACAAAGGCTGTGGTGGACATTTTACAAAGTAAAGACCGTAGTGAAGGACAACAAGGTCACTATTTATACAAATGAAAAAATAAGAGTGCATGGTCTTACCTTCTCAGAGACAGCAATTTCTCCACTTTCTATGATGATAATGAAATTTTTCTGCAAGTCCCTTTGAAATTAAAATGTAAAATTAGGCATTTCAACTAAAGCATTGTTTCTCAACTGAAGTCCTCAAGTACCCCAAAAGACCAGGCTTTCATTATAGCCGAACCAGTGCTGCATTGGTGAAATAATCAGCTGATGGTTGATAGCAGGTTAGAAAACAATCCATCCATGGTATTACTGCTGCTAAGCTGAGCACTTCAATTGTGCACTGGTTCATCTATAATGAAAACCTGGTCTGTTGAGGCTACTTGAGGGCCACGGTTAAGAAACGTTGCACTAAAGCACCAGTTCAACTGCAATCTGTTGACCTTGAGAATAAAGCATTTTTTTAAAGTTTGATCATATATTGCAATACCAGAATATGGTATTGCAAATTAACTTTAAAGAAAAGAAAAAAACATTTTGTTATGTTTAAAATAGGTCTTTAATAACTTATATTATAAAACATCTAACAAATATTAACATATTAACAATCAAAACTTTTTTACTGTGACTGGTCTTGTTCATTTCCCTCATTTGTAGACAAGGTCAATCCTTCTATCTTTTTTAACAAAGTTTTCAATCACTTTATTAAGAAAATCTTCACAGTTCTTTTCATGCAACTGTACCAGTCTTTCTCTCTCAATAGCTAAAACAGCCAAAGAGGAAAGTCGTCCTTGACTGGTCCGATTCCTGCTATGAGTTTTTATGCGCTTTAAAGCAGAGAAGGACCTCTCAACAGAGGCCGTTGTAGCTGGTATTGTGAGAACCAGCTTCAGTAATTTCACTGCCTCTGGAACAGTCTTCATGAGATCGTTGTTGGCCAAAAAGTTTAGTAGATCTGTAGGTGATTTGCAATCATTTCTCACCATTTCTGAACTATAACATCCAATTAGATCAGATTTTAATCGAACTAAGTCAAAGTATTTGCCATATCTTGCTAGGCTCTGCAGTTTTTGGTCATCAATATGTTTGGACATCTCAAGCAATTTAGTGCAATCGACCAAACAAAGGAATTCTAGCTCAGCAAAATGGTCAAACCGAGCTTTCATTTGAACGTTTACATTGTCCATAATGTTGTAAAACAACCTTCTCCTCACATCTTTTATTGGCTGTTTACTCCTTACATTGTCTGTCAGCCCCATTCTGATGCAATCCGCCTCAAATGTACCATACAAATTGTCAAACTCTTGTCTGTGATTTTCAAGAAATTTCATGGTATCAGCAATTCTCCGACAGCAGAATCCAACATCCATCACTTTACTCTGCAGCAATCGAAAGAGTGCGTCAGTTTGTATGAAAATGGCCTCATATGTCATAAGCAAGAAGCAGGTTGATGCTTTATTCAGAAAGAAGTAATATCCTTCAGACATCATCAAGGTCTCATGATCCCAAGCTTCTGGATTTTCTCTGAGAAACAGGAACATAGCACGTATATCACTTTGATACATGTTGACCGTCTGCACTAGTCTGGAATTTGAACTCCATCTGGTGGGTGCTGCTCTCGGTAAACGTCTCTTCACCATATCGTCCAGTAGGTGGGTGCGCTTTGTCGATTTACTGAAAAACGTAGCCATTCCCTCAAGTGTAGAAAAAAATACTTTACACTCTTCTATAGATTTTGCAGAATTAGAGAGCACCAGGTTTAACTTGTGTGCATAACAATGAATAAAAGTTGCTTCAGGTACTTTTTCTTTAATCTTTGCTTGCACCCCATTAATAGCTGATGCCATCACAGAGGCTCCGTCGTAAGTCTGAGCTACCAGCTTTTCAAGACAATTATATTTCTCCAACACTCCCAATACATAGTCTGCAATAGCTGGTGCTCGTCTGTCAACCACTTCATCAAATCCTAAGAACGCCTCCTTCACAATTATCTCACTGTTCAGCTCACTTTTAGCCACATAACGCAAAATTACAGAGATTTGTGTTATGTTTGTAACATCGGTTGTCTCGTCTACTTCCACAGCAACAAAGGGGGCTGCATTAATCTCCTTTCTTATATCATCTCTCACTATATCAGCTACTGCTTCGATTAAGTCATTCTGGATTCTATTTGAACATCCAGAAAACACAGTGGATGTTTGCAAATGTCTTGCAAAAGTTGCATCTTTCCATGCAAACATATGCAATAGCTCCACATAGTTGCCACGATTAGAGGACTTTGCACCCTCCTCGTTACCACGGAATGCTATTTCCTGTTTGCCTAGATAGAAGGTTGCTTGAATAAGGTTTTTTAAAATCTCACGGTTTTCAGTCACTTTTGCATTGTGGTTGATGATATCTAATCTCCGCTGTTCATTTAAAGCAGTATCTATCCTTCTCGCTAATCCAAAGGTTTTCCAAGCAAATTGGTTTTGAATGTGACTGGTCGATTTCTCATGTTTGTTAGTGCCCCTTGATAGATTTTTTAAATCTCCAAATCCAGCATTTGTCCAAACATTATCTGTAGTGGAGAATAAAATACACGGAAAGCAGTATAGGCGATTCTTTGTAGCACAGCCACACAGCCATTCTTTCCTTTGATACCATTCAATTTGGAATGTACGTGTCATCGTTTTGTCTTTTTGAAGTAAGTCCTTCAGCTCAGGCATTGGTCTTCCTTTATTTATTACTTCTTTTTTTGCGGGAAAGTCCAATCTTGAGAAATTTCTAAGGTTGGATATAGTGTTTTCCATTTTCCAAAAATTAGAATACTGAACACCTGGAAACAGAGAAAAAAATGAGAGAAATCAGAAGGAGAGAACTAGAGTTAATCAAAGTAAATCTAAAAATATACATATTGTGTAAAAAACAACAAACAACTTACTTGCTTTCTTGCATAATGAACATCTAGATATGCTCTGTGTAGTGTAGCCCTGTCCTTATTGCGATATGGGAGCTGATATCTTTTAAACTGCAGTCAGATTCTGAATAACTATCTACGCATGCGCAACAACTGGAACATCAAAACGAGGGCAAGGTCAAAAGGAATTTGAATAAACTACATTAAAAAAACACTAAAATGGATAAACATCTGTAGACTGTGACATACGATAGCAGATGACATGAGTAATTTTTTATTCTTTGATATTCTCAAGCAGCAGAATATAGGCAACCTGGCAATGTAATGTACAATACTAATAAAAAATTATCAAATTTTCTTCTCTCTTGCTATATTTTTTTGAAAAATAAGGCATCTAATCTAAGGAGACAGCCATTGTTTGGTTCAGCACCCTGGATAGCGCTTGCTTATTGGTGGGTGCATTTAGCCACAAATCAGCAAGTACAACCCAGGTATTGAACCAAAAATGTGCCGGCTACTAAACTTACATTCTTGCTTTTCAAATAAAGATAGCAAGAGAATGAAGAAAAAGTGATAATAGGAGACAATTAGAAAGTTATCTAAAATTGCATGCTCTATCTGAATCAAGAAAGAAACTAATGGGTACAGCGTCCCTTTAAGACCTTATATAAAATAAATATCAGTGGTATGAAATATGTAGGTAGAATGGTCAAAATTTACTTAATGGTGGATTACAACCCTGATAACTTTACTGAGATTTTGTATTCTCCATCTAGATTAATACATTTGAATGAAAAATAGTGAGGAGAAAATAGTCACAAAATTCTCTTTACATCTGACCAAAGACTAATACTTGACAATCCACAGTCAATAACACATTACAAAGTAATGTACTATATATAATATTTAAGTACTTATTTTTATTCAGTGTAATATGTTAAAGGGACAGTCTAGTATAAACTAAACTTTCATTATTCAGATAGGACTTTTAATTTTAATCAAATTTCCAATTTACTTTTATCATCAAATTTGCTTTTTTTTTATTGGTATTCTTAGTTTAAACTAAACATAGGTAGGCTCATATGCTAATTTCTAAGCCTTTGAGGGCTGCCTTTTATCACATGCTTTTTAAATCTGTTTTCAACACAAAGACAAAGTAAACTTAGGCCATATAGATAAAACTGTGTTCAGGCACAGGGGGTTATTTAAGATTTAGCACAAAACAATGCTAAATTTAAGACAATAGATAATAAACAGTCACAGTCATGTGATCAGGGGGAGGTAAAAAGTATATTAATATAACTGTATTGGTTATGCAAAACTGGGGAATGGGTAATAAAGGGATTATCTATCTTTTGAAACAATAACAATTCTATGGTAGACTGTCCCTTTAAATCAAAATCAGTGTAACAAAAACAATGACAGAGGGCTATTCTGTTCTGCTCTACCTTTGATGTGGACGTTTTTATTGTTTGTTAAGGTTTGACACATGTGCATTGCAAAAGTGTGCCCTGACTTGTGTCACTGTCCAGTATCACAGGATTGTAAATTTTTGGTCAACAAATTTGGTATATTATTGCTGTCCCTGGGCTCTATTAACCTTAACCACAGTGGCAATTCTAAATCCTAAACCAATTACCTGTTTCATGATGCTAACACAAAAATGCTCATCCAGAGACAGAGTATATATTTATTGTTATAGTATTAAATCTATATTATTCACAATGCCCAACCCATGATTCTTCTATGAGATATCAGACATGGATCTACTTTTTTGTGTGTGACTGTTGCAATGTAATTTGAAGCATGTGTGAGAAATATCAGGGAATATAAATAGGATTAGGCAGTAGGCACCAAAGTATGTTTTTTTCTTTTATTGAATTACTTTCATGCAAAAATAATTTTTAATTGAATTGACACTGTCAATTGGTGCCTAATGCCTAATCCTATTTATATTCCCTGATATTTCTCACACATGCTTCAAATTACATTGCAACAGTCACACACAAAAATGTAGATCCATGTCTGATATCTCATAGAAGAATCATGGGTTGGGCATTGTGAATATAGATTTAATAATAATAACAACCATTCACTCACTGTCTCACTCCTGTCCTGAGGCCACACACAAAAAATCAAGTGAACAGTCAAGTGTTTATGTTTTTAAAATTTCAAGCAGCCTTAATATTTTCATTTTAGTTTACTAATACGCAGCCAACCTCGCAACAAGCCAAGCCTGAGCTGACTAGTAAGCCTCCGGGCCTCCCTGGCCTGTAGCCATAAAGCCACCCGGTCCCACCCCACGTGGGTGATTGAACGTTACTCAGTCTCTCTCTTAATAATTTTAGTTACTGTTTTGACTCCGTCCTGAGTCCACTTTCCCTATTCCCTGAGGCCACTCAAAAAAATCAACCAAGTGAAGGTGACAGTCCAGTGACACAGTCCATAATAGCAAGCAAGGAAGCCACCTGGTCCCACGTTCAGATTCAGAACGTTTTACTATTACTATTTTTTTAGTAACTGTTTTTGTCAGTGCTATAAATTGGTGTGAAAAACACACATTATAGCACTAAGCAGTGCACTGACAAAAACAGTTACTACAAAAATAGTAAGAGTAAAAGGTTTTGAGAATTATATCAATAGTAGTAACTTTCACTTACACAGAATGTCAAATTATCAATAAAGCCCTAATGTGGATTTTGTTCCCCAATATATCAGAATAATCAGACCTTCAAACGTTGTCAAGTATAATTCAACAGAACACAACACAGCATATAATTATACTCATTTGCATTGTCAGGTGTGATTGTGCATTACATCACACATACATCACACAGCTTGCTAAGCCTTGGAAAGTACAATAGTTATACAGGAACGCAGAATAAAGCTGCATGTTTAACCATTTGACTGCCTGAAATCTGCTGTGCAATACAAATAAAATGTGATTTATTATTCTGAAATTATGAAATATTCCTCTCCCCTTGATTAACCTTTTCACCCCCAAACTAACACAGTGACCCTATAGAAATTGTCACATGATATGCTTGTCATTGCTGGCATTACTCACCGGAAAAACTTTAGTAAAGTTTGTCACAAAGCTGAGAGCTGCCTAGGGGCACCTTCAATTACAGGTACTTCTTGTCCTATTATATCGTTTACATATTGTCTCACATTTTGTGTGCAAAAAATATTATATATATATCAAAACAAAACTGCCAAGTGGAATTAATCATCATTACGTTTAAAGAAAGCTTTACAGGTGGCCCTCGTTTTACAACAGTTCAATTTACACCATTTCAGAATAACAACCTTTTTTTCCAGTCATGTGACTGCTATTGAAAAGCATTGAGAAGCAGTGCATTTATTAAAATAGCCATTAGGTGGGGCTGTCCGCTTGTGTTGCAGCAAAGCCAAGCAAGCTGAAATTAATCAGTTTAACTAGACCTGAGCTATCGAGCAGATTTCAAAGGAACAAGATCTTCCTGTCTATAACTCACTCCAGATTGGAATGCATAGAAAGAACTGTTGAATATAATCTTTACTGGAAAGCGCAATTAAGTTTATATTAACATACCATTGAGGTTTACATTCATCAGGCCTTAAAAAACCTAAGGGGTAGTCTTTTTACCCTCTAATTATAATACACAGGTTTCCCCTTGATGGCAACCGGAAGGTTAGGCTAAGGCCTCTAGTTAGTTTAACTAAAAGTGTTTGTTTTTGTGTACTTGTCTTGTTGTATAATCCCTACCCTTACCTAAGGTTCAACCACTAAGGGTCCAAGAGTGATCCATCCCACATTTAAAAGGGATTAAAAAGAGGACATTCTACTAATATACACATATATGTCTCTTGAATACTGATTCTATTAGCATCAAATGTATATTTTTGTGTATGCTCAAAAAAAAAAAAATATTTTGAATGGGACATAAAGTTTCAATAAGAAAAACCCTCAAAAGGGTCAAAAATATAGTTCAAGAATTCCAGATCCATTAACACCCATTATAAGCATTTGAAGTCAAAACCCAGGTGAGGATCAGTCTACACCTTAGTTGTCTTAAAGTCTTACCTTAGATTAAGCTGCAAATAGCCTCCTGCACCTTTACTATATCATGCAGCAGGAACGGTAAAAAAGTTATTTTAAGATTAATATTGTTTGTGGCCACTTTGAAATGGCTGCTAAGCTCCAACCACTGGGCTGCATATGGCGTCCAATCACAAAAGGCTCATTAGTTGGATTTAACAGAGCTTGGCAGCCATTTCAAAGTGGCCAGAAACAATATTAATTTTCAAGTTACTTTTTTTTTACTGTTCCTGCTGCATGGTATAAAAAAGGGCGCATGAGGTTATTTAGCAGCTTACTCTAAGGTAAGACTTTAAGATGAATAAGGTGTAGCCTGTCCCTTCAACTATGATAAGTTGAAGCTTAATTGGATCAAAAATTGGGTAGTGGATGAGTGGGAAATGGATTCTCATCCAATTTGATAAATATATTGGAAAACTTGAATTTAGGCCAGTGAATGAGAAAAAACAGACTGCTACTTCAAACAACATAAAACTGTTAAATCAACTTGAAGTTGTTAATTATTTGCTCATATATTTTATAGACTGTCTCTAAATGGCTTTTTTTTTAGCTTAGTATATTCAATCTGTGATTAGTTCAATTGTGAAATTCAAATGGACATTAAACTCAAAACATGTTTCCCCTTAAAATGTTCAATTATGCAAACTAAAGGAAAATCTTTACAATGCACTTTCGTTAATATTCATTATTTCAACTGCTTTTTCTGTCATTTGAAAAGGACCATTGTCCTCCTAAATAATGCACAGTGGTTTTGTGATATGTAGGAGCTCTTTTTATATATGTTGTGTATTGGCCACATTGAGGTAAGATAAACAATACTCAAAAGGCTGTTTAAGAAGTTTGTAACTGAATTGTAAAACAACACAAATGTTGCTAGCAAAATGACAGTTCTAAATATCTTTAAAACATTTATTTTGCATGAAGATCTTTTGCAACTCAGAGATTAATTTCTGATTCACATTCAGCAAAAATATAACCTCCACGTCCCTTTAACAATTCTTTTGCATCTATATTTTTATTTAGCTCTACCTTTTTTTACTCAGTATTTTTTAACATTAAACTTCATAATGTATGAGGTGTATTGCCATAAAATATACTAAATGTGGGGTGTGTTATTGAAACTATTCCACAGTGGAATAGTTTCAATAACACACCCCACATTTAGTATATTTTATGGCAATACACCTCATACATTATGAAGTTTAATGTTAAAAAATACTGAGTAAAAAAAGGTAGAGCTAAATAAAAATATAGATGCAAAAGAATTGTTAAAGGGACGTGGAGGTTATATATTTTTGCTGAATGTGAATCAGAAATTAATCTCTGAGTTGCAAAGATCTTCATGCAAAATTAATAAATGTTTTAAACATATTTCCACTAGTACCTATTGAGGTAAGATAAACAATACTCAAAAGGCTGTTTAAGAAGTTTGTAACTGAATTGTAAAACAACACAAATGTTGCTAGCAAAATGACAGTTCTAAATATCTTTAAAACATTTATTTTGCATGAAGATCTTTTGCAACTCAGAGATTAATTTCTGATTCACATTCATCAAAAATATAACCTCCACGTCCCTTTAACAATTCTTTTGCATCTATATTTTTATTTAGCTCTACCTTTTTTTACTCAGTATTTTTTAACATTAAACTTCATAATGTATGAGGTGTATTGCCATAAATATACTAAATGTGGGGTGTGTTATTGAAACTATTCCACAGTGGAATAGTTTCAATAACACACCCCACATTTAGTATATTTTATGGCAATACACCTCATACATTATGAAGTTTAATGTTAAAAAATACTGAGTAAAAAAAGGTAGAGCTAAATAAAAATATAGATGCAAAAGAATTGTTAAAGGGACGTGGAGGTGATATATTTTTGCTGGATGTGAATCATAAATTAATTAATCTCTGAGTTGCAAAGATCTTCATTCAAAATTAATAAATGTTTTACATATTTCATTTTCCAGTGGAACAATTCTTTTGCATCTATATTTTTATTTAGCTCTACCTTTTTTTACTCAGTATTTTTTAGCATTAAACTTCATAATGTATGAGGTGTATTGCCATAAATATACTAAATGTGGGGTGTGTTATTGAAACTATTCCACAGTGGAATAGTTTCAATAACACACCCCACATTTAGTATATTTTATGGCAATACACCTCATACATTATGAAGTTTAATGTTAAAAAATACTGAGTAAAAAAAGGTAGAGCTAAATAAAAATATAGATGCAAAAGAATTGTTAAAGGGACGTGGAGGTTATATATTTTTGCTGAATTGTTAAAGGGACGTGGAGGTTATATATTTTTGCTGAATGTGAATTTCACATTCAGCAAAAATATATAACCTCCACGTCCCTTTAACAATTCTTTTGCATCTATATTTTTATTTAGCTCTACCTTTTTTTACTCAGTATTTTTTAACATTAAACTTCATAATGTATGAGGTGTATTGCCATAAAATATACTAAATGTGGGGTGTGTTATTGAAACTATTCCACTGTGGAATAGTTTCAATAACACACCCCACATTTAGTATATTTATGGCAATACACCTCATACATTATGAAGTTTAATGTTAAAAAATACTGAGTAAAAAAAGGTAGAGCTAAATAAAAATATAGATGCAAAAGAATTGTTCCACTGGAAAATGAAATATGTAAAACATTTATTAATTTTGAATGAAGATCTTTGCAACTCAGAGATTAATTAATTTATGATTCACATTGTGAATCATAAATTAATTAATCTCTGAGTTGCAAAGATCTTCATTCAAAATTAATAAATGTTTTACATATTTCATTTTCCAGTGGAAAATGAAATATGTAAAACATTTATTAATTTTGAATTTTGCACTAGTACCTACTACGGTCGGTTACCTACCTAAGAGATGATCAAATCCGTCGTCTAAGACTGTAGATTTTTTACTACGTAGCTAGCTGTTAGTAAAAGAATCAATACTGATACTCAGTGCTGCTGCTCGATGTCCGACTCTCCGTCTGTAGTCTGAGGCTGAGACGACGCCGGGCACGTGACAGACGCTGACGACGCGCGCCTCAATTCCGGCAGCCCGCCCAGAGACTCAGACACAGTTGCGGGCAAGGGAGATCCTGATTGGCTGAGACGGCCAACTTGCTCCCGAGGCGAGCCTCCGGTGTGGGAGCATGGGCCGCATTGAGAGCATTGCTGCATTGCACTGATTATCCTCTTGATGGCAGCAGCAGTCTCTCAGCGGCCCATAGTATACATTTCATATTGCGCAATACAAGGATAGCTAGCCTCCAGTTTATTATTGCGCAATATGAATGTATGTATTGTACATGACATGTAATGTATTATAAACTTTAAAGTTTTGCACAATGCATGCACATAACAAAATAAATTTGGTGGAGGGGTGGGGGGGTAGGGGGGGTCACCTGTTTATTAAAAAAATATAGATTTGAAAAAAAAAAAAGATTATTTTTTTTTTTTTAAAAAAATTTACAAAAAGGGTGTAATACATAGATTGGCCAGGGGGAGGCACTGCCTCACCTGCCTCTTATGAGTGCACGTCACTGCCCACCACCTACTATGAGGTCTTCCTCCTAGACAAAAGCTGAGGTGCTTGATCATATTTAAATAAAACTTGACTACCTTATCCATGAGTATGTAATATGTATTGTCTATATCAGTGATCCTGCACTTATATGTAGTGAAGGATATTAACATAAGGATTGATAAAAGGTTTGGAAGTAAGTTGTGAGTGAATATGTCTCCTCTTATAAATGGTAGAGCCCTTGGAGGTTAGATAGGAGCTAGAACTATTTAGTGTGGGTTAAAAAGCACTAACTTTGTGCCTTAGACTCCCTAGACCCATAATGATTTGGCAGTTTATAATAAATATAAGATATGGAACATAATAAAAGTCCAAAAATAATTGGAAAGAACAGACTAAGAAGCTTACTAAATGAGCCTAGGGGTTAACCTAAGTTTCTTTCTGCTCCACTATCATAAATAAATGAATAATTATAGGATATATCTTAAGTTCCAGATAACATGTACATAAAAAGATATCCACAAGTAACAATAAGGGTTGAGAGAACACTTAAGAAGCTCGTTGTAAACTGGGCACAGGAACAAAGGCCTGTAGTAAAGATGCGGTAGCATTGGGACTAACAAGAGTTATGGGTAGTAGAGGCTGGAACCACAATTACATAATATACACCTGCATGTAAACTTAGAAACCTTAATTTCTGGCCCATGTGTGTATGAGAATATATCCACAAATAGCTCAAGGAACTTGTAGCAGTTAGTATTCGACAGGGAGAGCGAGTGACTCCTTATAGAGTCTAAGAAGAGAATCTAATGATAATGCATATAGATTATACAATTAAATACCATAGATTCATGTCAAATAATGCACCATATTATGCTGGACCTGAGAGCAATGTGTAGTTGTAACAATCCTACATCTTAAAGGGACAGTCTAGTCAAAATTAAACTTTCATGATTCAGATAGGGCATGCAATTTTAAACAACTTTCCAATTTACTTCTATTATCTCATTTGCTCAATTCTTTAGATATCCTTTGTTGAAGAAATAGCAATGCACATGTGTGAGCCAATCACACAAGGCCTTTATGTGCAGCAACCAATCAGCAGCTACTGAGCATATCTAGATATGCTTTTCAGCAGGTGATATCAAGAGAATGAAACACATTAGATAATAGAAGTAAATTAGAAAGTTGTTTAAAATGAAATGCTCTTTCTAAATCACGAAAGAGAAAAATTGGGTTTCATGTCCCTTTAAGCATAGGTCTATATAAGAGAAAAGTCAGTGTAACATATCTGACACCTGATGAAACGGTCTTAGGTACCGGGAAACGCGTTGTGGCATAATTGTTTTTAATAAAGACATTTTTTTTATATATTTGTAACACGGCTTTTTAGCATTTATACTGTCACCTCTATCTGCCGATGTGGATAGTCAGTTCCAGTGACAGCCCCTTTGGTACCCCTTATCTCTTTTTCGGAGACTGCAGAGATTAGCCTGAGGAAACAGTGGTCTGGACAGCTGTGAATTGTCCAGGAGGTCTTTGTGGCACTTTTCAAGTGCTTACCACATTGTGAGTATATTTCGTTGTTTGCGCACTAGTCCCTTTACTCACTGATACACACTATTGTGGTGCCTGTGTGTTCTTATATCATTTATACAGCTCGTAATTGGAGGAACAGATCTACCAATACAGCTTGCTGGACGGCTGCTAATTGTTCAGAAGGTTCTTGTGGCACTTCTCAAGTGCTGAATATCTAGTAAGTAGGAATCGTTATATGGGGTTCTGGCTGCATATAGCACAAACGGTACACACTATTTGGCGCCTCTTCTCTTCTTCTTTTGTAACATATCTAGACCTATGCACAACACTAACTATGGAGAAGGACCTTGTTGCACAGCTATACCATATAAGATGTATTTACATGCTGAAATGAGATGCAGTATAAGCAGTATCTACTAAGTACATCTGGACATGGATTTCTAACCTATTGTCTGTACTTATTATGGGAACCTTAATTGCTAAAATATGAGGACAACCGTATGGAGAAGAAGGTTAAGGTTATCATATGATGGCAATATTACAGTGTGATTGGGTCCTACGTGCAAATTCAGTGCCATTGGGTCTCCATATTATCTATTGTGTGTTGTAGTAACCTAAGTAGCATCAGAATTGTACTAATATGATCCTGACCAGGGGAACCAATATGATATGTTGCGTTAACACACACACATGGCTATTAAGTATGGCAAGGGAATATGTCCCATATCATTGGGGGGGGGGGGGGGAGTAAGGTGGCCTAAACAATATTAGGTTTCTCTTGGCTTTATGTAATGTTATGGATAAGGATCCAGCTTGTATCCAAAATGGACGGGTTCTGATTTGAAACTCTGGGAGTCCTTATACTATATAACGCAAATTTTATGGAAGGGAAAGATGTGGGGTATGTAGGAAAATATCTGACAATATGCCCAATGTTTTAACTGTTTATTGAGTGAAACTTATACTCTAATGAGAGGGCGCTAAAGCTAAAGTAACTTGACACACCTAATCATATAAATAATAAAAATGATACATACAATGAAGATATGAAATATCAATTTTACTCAGTATTTAAAAAAGGACAGGGACGTCTCCCTAGTAAAGACACATATCTCAATACATAATAAAAAACATGTTACAAAATATCTATAAGGAATACCACCCTATTAAAAATATTGCGCAAAAAAATATAAAAATATTTGCGCAAAAAATAAAGAAGTGTACAAAAAGTTGTTTAAAAATACGGGTTTGTGAGTTGGATCACTACATATGTTTTTATGGTGAATCTTCAACTTATAATGTCCCTTTATCCGCAGTTAGTCCAATGGATCTTCTGATAATTCAACAGGTGTTAGATCGATGTATCTTTGTTTATAATTTGTAAGTGTAACTTTCACTCTATAGCCATAATATGTAACAATGTTCCATGTATATAACAGAATCTGTTTAAGTACAACAAAGTGTGTTATTTTTGTAGCCGTATATCACCTCTGAATGTGGACAGTTATAACAGTGACTCACGTAATGTTGCAGCAGCTCCGGTCAAATTGCTGCTGTTGTCGGTCTGATTGCCTTTAGCACTCCGCTTTTTACGTATGTGAGGCTTGTCAACCTTAGGCTTTTCGTCCTCCGTAAAAAGACTCACCGCTCCTTGCGTATGAGAGTCCTGCTGGATCCCGGCTGACAGCCCCTGGGATGTAAGACACGCCGTTTCTTGCGTGTAAATGATCCGCTGTGTTCCGGTTCAAATGTAGGTTTGAGCAAACACCCGCTCTTAGCGTATTACACGCGCGGGCTAAAACTAGGTACCTAGTGTAGCGGGTTCTAGACAAGTGAGCAACTTCCTCCTTCTACGCGTTTCACCCGTATATCTGGGCTTTTTCAAGATGTCAGTTGCCTATCTAATTAGGCTGCAAGAGAATGACTGAGTATGACAGGTGAGGGGAGGAGCTATATAGCAAGCTCTGCTGGGTAATTCTCTTGCAGTTTCCTTGACACCAAAGTTTTTTATTTCGCCAGTGACCTAAACAAATATGAATTATTTGTTTAGGTCACTGGCGAAATAAAAAACTTTGGTGTCAAGGAAACTGCAAGAGAATTACCCAGCAGAGCTTGCTATATAGCTCCTCCCCTCACCTGTCATACTCAGTCATTCTCTTGCAGCCTAATTAGATAGGCAACTGACATCTTGAAAAAGCCCAGATATACGGGTGAAACGCGTAGAAGGAGGAAGTTGCTCACTTGTCTAGAACCCGCTACACTAGGTACCTAGTTTTAGCCTGCGCGTGTAATACGCTAAGAGCGGGTGTTTGCTCAAACCTACATTTGAACCGGAACACAGCGGATCATTTACACGCAAGAAACGGCGTGTCTTACATCCCAGGGGCTGTCAGCCGGGATCCAGCAGGACTCTCATACGCAAGGAGCGGTGAGTCTTTTTACGGAGGACGAAAAGCCTTAGGTTGACAAGCCTCACATACGTAAAAAGCGGAGTGCTAAAGGCAATCAGACCGACAACAGCAGCAATTTGACCGGAGCTGCTGCAACATTACGTGAGTCACTGTTATAACTGTCCACATTCAGAGGTGATATACGGCTACAAAAATAACACACTTTGTTGTACTTAAACAGATTCTGTTATATACATGGAACATTGTTACATATTATGGCTATAGAGTGAAAGTTACACTTACAAATTATAAACAAAGATACATCGATCTAACACCTGTTGAATTATCAGAAGATCCATTGGACTAACTGCGGATAAAGGGACATTATAAGTTGAAGATTCACCATAAAAACATATGTAGTGATCCAACTCACAAACCCGTATTTTTAAACAACTTTTTGTACACTTCTTTATTTTTTGCGCAAATATTTTTATATTTTTTTGCGCAATATTTTTAATAGGGTGGTATTCCTTATAGATATTTTGTAACATGTTTTTTATTATGTATTGAGATATGTGTCTTTACTAGGGAGACGTCCCTGCCCTTTTTTAAATACTGAGTAAAATTGATATTTCATATCTTCATTGTATGTATCATTTTTATTATTTATATGATTAGGTGTGTCAAGTTACTTTAGCTTTAGCGCCCTCTCATTAGAGTATTAGTTTGATATATTATCTATTTGGGGGAGATAGTTGGAGAGTGGCTTAGGTATCTTCTTGGATTTTAGCGCTGTATATTTTGTGTCTTTCTATTGAGTGAAACTTAGTAAGTACAATAATCTAACATTCTAAAGGTGCTTGGGGTTGATTGAATATTCCAACAGATATTATGAATCAAGCTCTTAGCCCCAGTTTGAGCTTTTCTTTGTATCAGGGCTGCAGGGCAAAATATAATCAGTGTTGGTATCTGAACGTTAGGCTGGTAAGAGCTATGTAGATGAGGGAGGTGAATTGTGAAGCCATATAAAAATAGACTTCAAGCAAACGTAAAACATATATACAAACGTGAGGTTGTAGTCCAATTAACAGTCTGTGCAAGCATATGTTCATGCATGAAACCAAAGGGTCCTTGTTAAGAAATAACTATCAGATGGTATTACAATACCAAAATGGTAGTAGATCTATACAAGATTGATGTACCGCAGCTGTATTGCTCTGAAGGAACAGACTTATTTAGAAATGGCTAGCTAAGTCGATAGAAAAATTACCAATAACCACATTGGGCTAGACTTTAAATGTTTTGTTAATAGGAATTGGTTCTTATATGAATGATAGTAGGATATCTGTTAAAGACTGATTAGTTTTCACACTTATTGAAATCCCTCTAAACATATACGGCTAGATTTAGAGTTTTGTCGGTAACGACCCACGTAGCTAACGCTGGCTTTTTTCTGGCCGCACCTTTAAGATAACTCTGGTATTGAGAGTCCACAGAATGGCTGCATTAGGCTCCAAAAAGGAGCGTACAGCATATTTAACGCCACTGCAACTCTCGATACCAGAGTTGCTTACGGAAGTGGCCAGCTTCAAAAACGTGCTCGTGCACGATTCCCCCATAGGAAACAATGGGGCTGTTTGAGCTGAAAAAAAACCTAACACCTGCAAAAAAGCCGCATTCAGCTCCTAACGCAGCCCCATTGTTTGCTATGGGGAAACACTTCCTACGTCTGCACCTAACACTCTAACATGTACCCCGAGTCTAAACACCCCTAACCTTACACTTATTAACCCCTATTCTGCCGCCCCCGCTATCGCTGACCCCTGTATATTATTTTTACCCCTAATCTGCCGCTCCGTAAACCGCCGCTACTTACATTATCCCTATGTACCCATAATCTGCTGCCCCTAACACCGCCGACCCCTATATTATATTTATTAACCCCTAATCTGCCCCCCACAACGTCGCCTCCACCTACCTACACTTATTAACCCCTAATCTGCCGAGCGGACCGCACCGCTATTATTATAAAGTTATTAACCCCTAATCCGCCCTATAATAAATAGTATTAACCCCTAATCTGCCCTCCCTAACATCGCCGACACCTAACTTCAATTATTAACCCCTAATCTGCCGACTGGAGCTCACCGCTATTCTAATAAATGTATTAACCCCTAAAGCTAAGTCTAACCCTAACACTAACACCCCCCTAAATTAAATATAATTTTAATCTAACGAAATTAATTAACTCTTCTTAAATAAATTATTCCTATTTAAAGCTAAATACTTACCTGTAAAATAAATCCTAATATAGCTACAATATAAATTATAATTATATTATAGCTATTTTAGGATTAATATTTATTTTACAGGTAACTTTGTATTTATTTTAACCAGGTACAATAGCTATTAAATAGTTAAGAACTATTTAATAGCTAAAATAGTTAAAATAATTACAAATTTACCTGTAAAATAAATCCTAACCTAAGTTACAATTAAACCTAACACTACACTATCAATAAATAAATTAAATAAAATACCTATAATTATCTACAATTAAACCGAACACTACACTATCAATAAATAAATTAAATACAATTCCTACAAATAAATACAATGAAATAAACTAACTAAAGTACAAAAAAATAAAAAAGAACTAAGTTACAAAAAATAAAAAAAATATTTACAAACATTAGAAAAATATTACAACAATTTTAAACTAATTACACCTACTCTAAGCCCCCTAATAAAATAACAAAGACCCCCAAAATAAAAAAAATGCCCTACCCTATTCTAAATTACTAAAGTTCAAAGCTCTTTTACCTTACCAGCCCTGAACAGGGCCCTTTGCGGGGCATGCCCCAAGAAATTCAGCTCTTTTGCCTGTAAAAAAAAACATACAATACCCCCCCCCAACATTACAACCCACCACCCACATACCCCTAATCTAACCCAAACCCCCCTTAAATAAACCTAACACTAAGCCCCTGAAGATCTTCCTACCTTATCTTCACCATACCAGGTTCACCGATCGATCCAGAAGAGCTCCTCCGATGTCCTGATCCAAGCCCAAGCGGGCGGCTGAAGAGGTCCATGATCCGGCTGAAGTCATCATCCAAGCGGGAGGCTGAAGAGGTCCATGATCCGGCTGAAGTCTTCATCCAAGCGGGAGCTGAAGAGGTCCATGATCCGGCTGAAGTCTTCTATCAACGGCATCTTCAATCTTCTTTCTTCGGGAGCCATCATCTTCCATCCAACGCGGAACATCCTCTTCTCCTGACGCCTACTCGCCGAATGACGGTTCCTTTAAATGACGTCATCCAAGATGGCGTCCCTCGAATTCCGATTGGCTGATAGGATTCTATCAGCCAATCGGAATTCGAGGGAAGCCATCTTGGATGACGTCATTTAAAGGAACCGTCATTCGGCGAGTAGGCGTCGGGAGAAGAGGATGTTCCGCGTCGGATGGAAGATGATGGCTCCCGAAGAAAGAAGATTGAAGATGCCGTTGATAGAAGACTTCAGCCGGATCATGGACCTCTTCAGCTCCCGCTTGGATGAAGACTTCAGCCAGATCATGGACCTCTTCAGCCCCCCGCTTGGGCTTGGATCAGGACATCGGAGGAGCTCTTCTGGATCGATCGGTGAACCTGGTATGGTGAAGATAAGGTAGGAAGATCTTCAGGGGCTTAGTGTTAGGTTTATTTAAGGGGGGTTTGGGTTAGATTAGGGGTATGTGGGTTGTAATGTTGGGGGGGGTATTGTATGTTTTTTTTTACAGGCAAAAGAGCTGAATTTCTTGGGGCATGCCCCGCAAAGGGCCCTGTTCAGGGCTGGTAAGGTAAAAGAGCTTTGAACTTTAGTAATTTAGAATAGGGTAGGGCATTTTTTTATTTTGGGGGTCTTTGTTATTTTATTAGGGGGCTTAGAGTAGGTGTAATTAGTTTAAAATTGTTGTAATATTTTTCTAATGTTTGTAAATATTTTTTTATTTTTTGTAACTTAGTTCTTTTTTATTTTTTGTACTTTAGTTAGTTTATTTCATTGTATTTATTTGTAGGAATTGTATTTAATTTATTTATTGATAGTGTAGTGTTAGGTTTAATTGTAGATAATTATAGGTATATTATTTAATTTATTTATTGATAGTGTAGTGTTAGGTTTAATTGTAACTTAGGTTAGGATTTATTTTACAGGTAATTTTGTAATTATTTTAACTATTTTAGCTATTAAATAGTTATGAACTATTTAATAGCTATTGTACCTGGTTAAAATAAATACAAAGTTACCTGTAAAATAAATATTAATCCTAAAATAGCTATAATATAATTATAATTTATATTGTAGCTATATTAGGATTTATTTTACAGGTAAGTATTTAGCTTTAAATAGGAATAATTTATTTAAGAAGAGTTAATTCATTTCGTTAGATTAAAATTATATTTAACTTAGGGGGGTGTTAGTGTTAGGGTTAGACTTAGCTTTAGGGGTTAATACATTTATTAGAATAGCGGTGAGCTCCAGTCGGCAGATTAGGGGTTAATAATTGAAGTTAGGTGTCAGCGATGTTAGGGAGGGCAGATTAGGGGTTAATACTATTTATTATAGGGTTATTGAGGCGGGAGTGAGGCGGATTAGGGGTTAATAACTTTATTATAGTAGCGGTGCGGTCCGCTCGGCAGATTAGGGGTTAATAAGTGTAGGCAGGTGGAGGCGACGTTGAGGGGGGCAGATTAGGGGTTAATAAATATAATATAGGGGTCGGCGGTGTTAGGGGCAGCAGATTAGGGGTACATAAGTATAACGTAGGTGGCGGTCGGCAGATTAGGGGTTAATTATTGTAGGTAGCTGGCGGCGATGTTGTGGGGGGCAGGTTAGGGGTTAATAAATATAATATAGGGGTCTGCGGTGTTAGGGGCAGCAGATTAGGGGTACATAAGTATAACGTAGATGGCGGTCGGCAGATTAGGGGTTAAAAAAATTTAATCGAGTGGCGGCGATGTGGGGGGGGGCTCGGTTTAGGGGTACATAAGTAGTTTATGGGTGTTAGTGTACTTTAGAGTACAGTAGTTAAGAGCTTTATGAACCGGCACTAGCCCAGAAAGCTCTTAACTACTGACTTTTTTCTGCGGCTGGAGTTTTGTCGTTAGAATTCTAACGCTCACTTCAGCCACGACTCTAAATACCGGAGTTAGAAAGATCCCATTGAAAAGATAGGATACACAATTGACGTAAGGGGATCTTCGGTATGGAAAAGTCGCAGCTGAAAAGTGAGTGTTAGACCCTTTTTTGAATGACTCCAAATACCGGCGGTAGCCTAAAACCAGCGTTAGGAGCCTCTAACGCTGGTTTTCACGGCTACCGCCAAACTCCAAATCTAGGCCATAATGAACTAAGAGTATCACTCTATTTAGTAGTGGTACTAGCCATCTGCATGTGCCTCCTGAGTGTCATTGTGTATGATCTCTCTAGGTTGGTACTAGTGGGTTGCTCTTATATTAGTCTAAGTGTAAAGAAGAATGTTGCTAAATACCTAAAACTATAAATCAATTGGCTCTCAACATACACATAAACAGTTTAATCGTACAACTGATATAATAATGACTCTTGTGAAACCCCTAAAATATCTTAATATAGGGCTAAGACAAACAAGCCATATGCTATAGGCAAATCAGAGTCAGAGACATCAAACAACATTGTTATCATTAAAGGCCCAAGTATCCATAGCTAAGTGTCTTGTTAAGGACAAAGGATGAAGTCGGACTGGGAAAGTTCTCCAAAACAATAAGTGTTAGGGTATCCCATCCACAGTAGAATGCCATATCGCTTTACCCTACTCCAGACTTGGCTATGAGTGTAGAGATCCGCTGTGTGAGCGATGGAGCAGTGCAACCTAGACCCCATTTTGAGTAAGATAGGTCTGAAAAGGTTGTCAGCCATCCGAAACTTAAAAATTCTTCAGTCTGCAAATCGGATACAAAAATGTCCTGGGGTAGAGCAGATAATCCAAATGTGCTATTTGATTGATCAGAAAAACGCGTGTCCGCTAATACTGGAGTTGGATAGGACACCCTAACACTTATTGTTCTGAAGAACTTTCCCAGTCCGACTTAATCCTTTGTCCTTAACAAGGTATCTGAACGTTAGGCTGGTAGGAGCTATGTAGATGAGGGGGTGAATGGTGAAGCCATATAAAAATAGACCTCAAGCAAACGTAATACATATATACAAACGTATTTCAATGAGGTTTTAGTCCAATTAACAGTCTGTGCAAGCATATGTTCGTGCATGAAACCAAAGGGCCCTTGTTAATAAATACCTACCAGATGGGATTACAATAACAAAATGGTAGTAGATCTATACAAGATTGATGTATCGCAGCAGTATTGCTCTGAAGGAACAGACTTATTTAGAAATGGCTAGCTAAGTCGATAGTAGTATTACCAATAACCACATTGGGCTAGACTGTTAATGTTTTGCTAATAGGGGTAGCGCAGATAGTCCAAATGTGCTATTTGATTGATCAGGAAAACACATGTCCACTAATACTGGAGTTTCCTCCATATCCATTAGTACCTCCATAATGTAGACAGGCTGATGCGACTCTGCGACTATCTCCTTTTCCGCTTTGTAAGCTTTGCCGTTGTCAGGCTTGATCCTGTGTGCGCGTTGAAGAGCGTGTGAAGTTTCAAAAGGAAAGATATCCAAAGACACATGGCTTCTAGGCCTCAGCACATCCCTGCAAATTGTATAGTGCCGATCTAAGCGAGTAGACAAATTATTCAGACGGAGAAGGATGTGCTCCATTATAAAAGTATAACACGCACTGGTTATGCGCTAGTTGGTATGAGTCAGTGTGGGAGCATGGGGATCTGTGGGTTGCAATTCTGAGGGTAATGTAGAAAACCTGTGAACACAGAAAATAGAGGTGCCTCATGGGACAATATCGTTTGAACAGGTGGATAACAAGACAGTCACGGACACCCTCTACAGGGTGGTGCTCACATAGAGAGCGGCACATCAGTGTGACTGACACAGCAGGACGGGATCTTTAGTCGCCCAACAGACGTTAGCACAGGATCCCTCACGTGAATGGCAGCGACCAATCGGCAATAACAGAGGATCTGACGTCACAGTGGGAGCCGTCCAAGGAGTAACCAATTGCAGTGCTAATAGTCCGGCATAATATGAGTTTTCTGCATTGTCCTTATATTCTAGAGTGCTGCCTGATCCTCATCGACTTCTGTTGTTCCCGGTTCATATTCTACCTGCACACCTCCCTTAGAGTGTTCTTGCTCTATTCCTTCTGACTCAATTCTGAGGGTAAGTCTGCTTAGCTTGGGTGACAGGCAAGATGGCGGCCCTAATATCGTAAGTAGGTCACTACTGTAGCTTCCCGCTTCTGGATCTCTGGGTATCTGTCTGCTTCATGTCCTCAGATCACTCTAGAGTTTACAGCTGAGATCGCGTCTGGGAGGGCAGCAGACATCGGTCCCAATGCAGACAGATCCTGGTGAGGTGACCTCCGTTGAGCCACACTCTGGAGACAAACCTCTCAGCTACAAATGTTTTGGGCAGTGTTGGGACCCATCTCCATTAAACTGGTATACATTTGAAGGGGAATTTACCCCTAAATTTGATAAGTGTAGCAGGAGCTCTGCTGAAATGCATCCGCACTCTGCAACGGCTAGCTCCGACCCCCAGAAACATACATTTTGACAGTAGATAAAACCATAGGCCCAACAAGTCTGTCCAATATTTCCTAAAAGTATAAACTTATCTAATCCATAGGATAGCCTTATGCTTTATCCCAGGCATTCTTGAATCCCCCCACAGTATTTGTCAATAAGTTTATTCCGTGAATCAATCCGCTCACTTGTAATCAGAGTGCTAAAATGCATTTGGTTTTGATTGTCCTCAATCTTGGCCTTTATGTTTTAATATTGTGTGTCCAAAAGCTTGTGAGTCCACAAGCCATGATGTGTGGGCAATAATCCAATCCCACACATCATGGCTTGTGGACTCATCATATGAAAGAAATAATCAAAATAAACTTATTGAGGTAAGATTTTTCTTATTGATTTATGTTGAAAAAGAAATCTCCTTTGTTAAATATTGCCTGACTTGCCATATGTAGAATATGCTGATACTAGCTGTTTTTATAGCTAATATTTTAGGCATATAAAAACATCTTAAATCTATTAATTTCCAACATGAGCAACCTTTAGTGCTTAAAGGCTTATTACTGTCCTCTTGGTATCCTCTGTTGAAGGAGCAGCTATCATTGTACTACTGGAAGATAGCTGAACACATCAGATAAGCCAATGACAAGAGGCATTTATTTGTAGTCGCCAATTAGCATCTTGCTTCCAGTAGTGCTTTTCAGCTCCTGAGCCTTCCTAGATAGTCTTTTCAACAAAGGATTTCAAGAGAACGAAGCAAATTAGATAATAGAAGTAAGTTGGAAAGTTGTTCAAAATGGCAAACTCTATGTGAATCAGGAAAGAAAATTTTGTAATCTGTTTCATTACAGAAAAAAACGCATGGGCTGATTGTCTACACAATATTAAAACATAAGGAAGGTGGTAAAGAAGCCCAACGGCAAGAACTTTTAATCCCTCCCACTTGTACTACTCATTTGTGTTCTTTGCCTTTCAGGAGTATAGGTGAAGTTAGAGGTGTTCCAGTTTTAACCAACTTTGGAATATTTTATTTGAAATAATTTTTATTATTGGAGTTTTCAGCATAAACAAAATACATAACAAGGAAAGACGTAACTTTCCAAATGACAATGGAGCTTCGTATTATACAGAGTAATATATGATGTGTAGTAAGACACGTAACAACACTGTCCTCAGAATAAGGTCCAGAAAGTTACTCTTCTTAAATTGTCTCTCCGTGAGAATTGAAAACTTCTAGAATTTTTACAAATTCATTTATGAAGGTATAAGAAGAGAAAGTAGTTAGAAGTGAAAGTATAGAAAGAAGAGGATAGAAGAGTTCAAAGAGAGAAGGGTAGAGTGATCACTTGTGGTATCTGTCCCCAATTTTTATATGTCCTATATTAGACCTGATTTCTTATACTATGCCTATTCTGCATTCTATATGTGTCTTCCCATGTTATCCATTCCTCCAAGATATTTAAATATTCATTTCTATTATCAAATAGAGTAGAGGTGATGTTGGCCATTTTCTGATAGTATCTAATTTTGTTTAATATGATGTCATAATGTGGAGTCGTTAATTTCCAGTATTTAGCAATAACTGTCCTCACAGCAGTACATATTATGCCAACTAGCTTCTTTGAGGGTTTAGAAAGACCCTGAATGTGTAAGAGGGCTTGTTCTAGATTAAGTACAATTCGTTTGTCAAATATTTCACTAAGTAGTTCAGAGGTGGTTGTCCAAACTTCTGTAAGTTTCGGACATTCCCACCACATATGAAGCTAAGTAACTTCTTCTGGACAGCCACAATAACAATGAAGTAAAGGTGCTCTATTTGGGTCTGTATAAAAGTGTTTGAATTTGCTCGGATGATTGTACCATCTATAAACAACCTTTATGTAATTTTCTTTCAAATTTGCGCTAATAGAGCAGGACAATCCTTTTCTTATTATATCTGCCCATTCTTTACTGTCTCTAGTGAAATGGCTTCAATTTCCCATTTCTGGATACATTTTAGTTTATTAGACTGTAGGTATGTGTTTAATAAATTGTAAACATTTTTGATTGCTCCTTTAACTCTATGGCATCTACTTATCAAGCCGTCGACTTTCTTGCATTCAACGGCACCAATACACTCGCCTAAGTTCGCCTAACATCGCTGCCCTGGACCTAAATACGTTCTCCAAAGTTACCAAAAGTCAAAAAGCCGTGCACCAAGTACGGTGAGATGAGCAGTGGACTGTTGTTAACTAACAGTCATCGATCTCGCTGCTCTTCGGCTTTTTTCAGATTTATTGGTACCCTGTCACTAAACACCCACACTATACTAACTGTTTTACCCCCTATACTGCCGCTCCCGGACCCCGACGCACCTAAATAAAGTTATTAACCCCTAAACTACCGCTTCCGGAGCCCACCGCAACTCTAATAAATGTATTAACCCCTAAATTTACATGTATAGATTATAATTAGTCAGCATATTCCACCTAACCACAACCTGCAGAGAAAAATAGCTTTAGTCATATATATAGGGTTAACTAGCGATACTATTAAAACCCCCTCTTGGGTAAGAACTTGGGAAGGGATAGAACAATTAACTTATATATCAAGCTGTAAAACAGAAACAACAAACATCAAGTTAGATAATAGAGCCTAATCAAGTCCCAAGCCATGCTCATCGAGTATGAATGCTAGTTGCTCTGAGGGGTTTATCCATTTCTTATTTTGAGCATTTGGGAGCAGTTCATGTTAACTCTCCGGTAGCCGACATAGCTGGAAACTTGAAGAGGAAATGGCATCCCTGTTTGAGAACCACAGCCCTGAGGTATGTACCTTCAATAGCTGACAATCAGCTCCGCATAGCAACTTGGGGATTTAGCAGTTCCTAAGACCGTAACTTGTACAGTTATTAGGGTGTCAATTTTTTGGGTTCAAATACAAGCGTGCAGAAATCTATAGGTATCTATTCATTTACCATGGTGAATTTGGAGTCTGGCGCCATTAGCTCCCGCATGGATGTTGAAGTGGCTGGGGTTCGCTTTGGAGTGGAGACCTCCCTATTTGACATAGACAGATTTGCGATGTGTAAAAGTTTTGTGCCTGTCAAGGGTGTGCTCAGCCGGTATCCCACTCTCTCTAGTTGTTGGGGTTCACAGTGCTCTTGGTGACTGTCCACGTGGTGTGTTATCAAGCTTAGGTCAATCAGGACTGCACTTCACTTCCATAGCCGGGAGGTTGGAGTGGTCAAGGTCTGGTGGAGATATTAGCTCTGCAAACTGCTATGTCAGAGTCAGGCTTGACTCGAGTCTTGCATCAGAGGCATGGGTTTCAGATCTGATCTCCTCTATGCATTTAGAGCATAGCTGGGATATGGATGTCTCCTGTAGCATTGCGCAAAAGTTTTTCTCAAAGTCCGATAGGAATTGCATTAGAATATTAGGTAGTACCTCCATTGTCATATTGGAATAGGTATAGAACGTGACCAGCATTAAAAATCTGGTTTAGTACCCAGAGTCAGAACTCCGGGGGGGGGGTTATATGTGCGGGCAGCCACAACAGCACAAGCAATCAAGCACACCTTGCAGGCCTCGTGGCTCAACCTCATGAAGTTTAGCTGAGGAACGTAGGCAGATCTGTCTTCATGCTGTGTGCTCCACGACTTCTTAAGAGATTATCAAGTCAGATCCACTTGAAATAGTAGTATATAGTGACCTATTTTATGATTACACTTTAAAATTCTATCAAAGTCCAGGAGCTCTCCACAAGCACATCCTGCCGCAATAGCTATAGGCTAAGTACCCCTACCTAGCTGTTTTTAATCTCTGTGCAGGGGTATAACACATTAGTATAATCCCAACTGTGAGCTACACAAGCAGTGCATCTCCTAAACAGAAAACCAATGATTGGCATTTGTGTACTGCTGCCACTTCTGATTGGCTCACTAACTGTGTTTTACACTAACTATGTGTTGGTTTTTTAATGACACTGCATCTCAAAAGGATATTGTGCACAACCAAATTTAGATCCTGTAGAATACATTAATAGTTTAAACAGGACAAATTATTTTCTGTGTTTAAAATAATGCAGCAGCATCAGTGGAAGATCTATCTTCCACCGAAACAAAACTCAGATTGACAAAAAGCCAAACCCAATCTTTCAACAAGCTAAAGGTGAATGCCATAGCAACACCATCTTGGAGAAATTCCAAAATGTGTGGAATGGATAGGGAAGCACATTGAATAATCTTCACACTATTGTATAATGAACTTTGGCCACTATGCTTATGAGTGTGCAACCTTGTGCAAGTGTATTTAAGTCTTAACAATGAAAATAATTATAGAAGAAAGAACTAGATAAGTGATCCGTGATCCTGTCTTGCCAGAAGAAAAATATTCCCAAAAAAATTATTATTTTCCTTTTGTCTTGCTTGATCGATGAAACTATAGTCGTCCAAATTGACTGCCAGCTTGTAGAGCATGAAAGAGGTTTTAGTCTGATAGATGACATTAATTGTCTGATTCTTGTTTCATTCACCTGCTTCTGTGGATTATTACCCATTAATCATGCAAATAGAAAATCAGTGTCAGCTAAGGAGTGTATCAGGTTTAAGTTCAATCTGTTTTCTTTGCTATAGTGTTGACACAAGTATATCAAGAAAAATCTTACGTTCTTAGTAAGAAGTAAGCCATTGTATTGCCTCCAGATTGTATATATATATATGTCTGTCCCTTTGATCTCCTTCCAGGTTCCAGGTTCAGAAATTCCTCTCTGCAGTATCTATCATCATTCTAAACCTGAATTAGAGAAACTCTGTAAGTATACTCAAAAAAAAAAAACACAAGACAAATAATTATCTGTCAGGATGTCACTGTATAAGTGTGTGCATATTAGGACAGACTATGGATTTTTGTTCTAGATTGGAGTATTTAGTAAAACTCCACCGACATTAGAACACTAAGGGCTAGATTACAAGTGGAGTGCTAAATTATCGTTTCCAGCAAACAGGCAAATTTGCCGGTTTACAGCGAGCGATAAATAACCAGGTATTACAAGTGGCTGGTTATTGCTACAGTGTGTGGTAGCAATTAGTGCTTATACAACTAACCAAAGATCAGATCTCTGGTTAATTTTATAAATGTGCCCCAAATGTCCCCAAAATACAGTGTAGTGTATTTTATTAAAAAAATAAAAATTGTACGATTTTTATTTTTTAATAAAATAACTGCACTAGGGAGTGGAATGATAGAAAAAAAAACAGCACTAAAAAGTGCCTTTACATTGCGGTCTATGGAAACTGGGTGTTCCCTGTAAATATATATGTATAGGCTTATAAACATATATATTGATGTGTTAATATGTGTATATGCACATATTAACACATAAATATATATTTTCTGCCATCGCTGCACTACTTATCCCCTTCGCTGCGCTTAGGTTATGTTGCTGTCTTTGACGGCATCAGCACACGGCTCCAGTTGAAACCTATGAAAGCAAGGCCTCGTTAGCATGCGCTGGTATTACTCAGTGGAGCGCTAATATCTCTTGTGCGCAAGCGATATTTAGCACTCCATTTGTAATCTGGCCCTTCATTTTTGCAATCTTTTAAGACATTCTTTTGTGAGAGTTTAGGGAAATATTAAGATATATGTTTAAGGGCTATGGTATTTGTCGGCTTCTTACTTTCGCTTCATTATTCAGATAGATCCACTACTATGGATCTGTTGCCAAATTAAATTACATTTTTTGGGAAAAAAATAATGAAACTTTTTCATGTTGTATCATGATGACTATTACCTTCCTATCACATTCCACTTGTCCTTATAATATTGTTTTGGCTACTCATACCTGTCTGCCAGTGATACCAGTCTCACCCTGATCTCAGTCAGCCAGCTGCATGGCTTGGATTTTGTTTACCGTGCTCATCTATTAGTTGCTACCGTGTCACCTTTGCCCTTTTCCTTGTCCATGTATGGTTGGTTGTTCTATGTACTTGCCTATGTCTGTGCTGCTATCACAGAGACATACCTGTGAATTGTGTATTCTTTAGATCTATCAATAAAACATTTAAAGCTAGCGGTCATTGTCTGCTTTATGTCAGCAACCTACAAAAATGTCAAGACTGTGACAAATTTCTCTAAATATTATCCTGTTTAATTGGATGTTGAATAATTCATCAGGTATTCATTGGTAACTTCTGAGAAAGGTTTAAAAGCCTTATCCTTTTTTCTTCATACTGAAGAATTTATTTGTCTTGGAAGGATGTTACCTTTCAGTTCTTGGGTTTGTGTTAGAAATCAGTGCCACTTGTATGCAAATGTTACAATCAGTCTTGGATTTGTAGAAGACAGCATCATCATATGTGAAGAATCTTAAAGGGACAGTCTACCATAGAATTGTTATTGTTTTAAAAGATAGATAATCCCTTTATTACCCATTCCCCAGTTTTGCATAACCAGCACAGTTATAATAATATACTTTTTACCTCTGTGATTACCTTGTATCTAAGCATCTTCTGACAGCCCCCTGATCACATGACTGTGACTGTTTATTATCTATTGTCTTAAATTTAGCATTGTAATGTGTTAAATCTTAAATAACCCCCTGTGCCTGAACACAGTGTTATCTATATGGCCCACGTGTACTTTCTGTCTCTTTGTGTTGAAAAGAGATTTAAAAAGCATGTGATAAGAGGCAGCCCTCAAAGGCTTAGAAATTAGCATATGAGCCTACCTATGTTTAGTTTAAACTAAGAATACCAAGAGAAAAAAGCAAATTTGATGATAAAAGAAAATTGGAAAGTTGATTAAAATTAAAAGTCCTATCTGAATAATGAAAGTTTAATTTTTACTAGACTGTCCCTTTAAATCGTATACAATATCATGTTTTTAACATTGTAGAATTAAATTCTTGGATTATTATTAGAATAGAGAAAGTAAAACTGGTTACTAAGGGCCCGATGATCAGTTCTTGTGGCTTTTCCAAGAAATCTCTCCAGTACTATAAAGACCCATCTTAAAGGGACACTGAACCCAATTGTTTTCTTTTGTGATTCAGATAAAGCATGCCATTTTAAACAACTTTCTAATTTACTCCTATTATCAATTTTCTTCGTTCTCTTGCTATCTTTATTTGAAAAAGAAGGCATCTAAGCTTTTTTTTTTGTTTTTTTTTGGTTCAGTACTCTGGACAGCACTTTTTTTATTGGTGGGTGAATTTATCCACCAATCAGCAAGAACAACCCAGGTTGTTCACCAAAAATAGGCCAGCATCTAAACTTACATTCTTGCATTTCAAATAAAGATACCAAGATAGTAAAGAAAATTTGATAATATGAGTAAATTAGAAAGTTGTTTAAAATTTCATGCTCTATCTGAATCTCGAAAGAAAAAATTTGGGTTCAGTGTCCCTTTAATAAGAATGTGAATGCGATGCAAGCATTATAATAGAGCAAAAAAAACCAACACAATTTAAAAATCAGGTACAACAAATAAATGTATTGACATAAACAATGTGCAGTAAAAAACTGTATTGTTTAATGGCATTAAAATTCATAACAAAATTGTTCAGCAGTTTAGAATTTGTAAAAGTACACGGCATGTGCAAAAATACTGTGATATTCATATTTATAATATAAAATTCAAAGTGTATTATTTCCCCTATTGTAACATGAGTTTCCTCTCTGCTAGTGGTCTGAGCAGAGGTGTTCCATGGGAGTAGCGGAAGCTTCACGGCCAGGTTTGGCGTATTTTCTAAACATTTTCCTCTTCCAGTTCTTGCTGGGGGGGTTTTCTAGCAAACTAAGAGGTGACGAGATTGTGTGAAAATACTTAAAACACTTAATACCCTCATAGAAAAACATATGCATGCGAAAAATAGAGGTGATTGTAAGATAATATATGCTGAACGTAGAGTAATCTGATTTGTATTTCTGCGGTATTTCATTTTTAAAATCCACCCACTGTTCACTGTTAACTAAGCTCCAACGTTTACTTTCCAGCTAATTATATTACTTTCTAGGGAGACATCTGAAAACTCTTAGAGATGGTGCCTTTTGTTTCTTTAGAATGTTCCCTGAAGGCAGCCCATGCAAGTGTCGGTGTGGTTTTTCATGTCTGATCTGGGCAAAGTTTTGATCATAAGGCCCCTAAGAATTAAAAAATAAAAAATAAATCTACTGCATCAATTATTTAATTAGTTAACAGTCATTATCTCTCATCTACTCTAATTGAAATTCAATTAAGTTCTTATTTTCCTGAGGGTTGGGGCTACACTGAAAATTGAAAATTTCTAAATGCTCATTGTACAAGAAAACAAGTAAGTTTTTTCCCTTTTGTTTTTTTTTTTTGCACAATCTATTTTTTATCTTTACTTTCATTTAACCTATTTGTTTTAACTAAAGGAGCACCGTTTAATATTACATTAAAGTAATAGACATTAATCAATACTTCATACTAAAGGAACTCTCAAAGCTTCTTAGCGTAGTTAAAGAAAAAAGTCCTCCACTTTGTTTTTTTTCCCTTAATGCTTTACATTCAATGAGTCACTTGAAGAATATCTACAGTGTCTACTATGCCTCAGCTAAGAGGCCAATAATTCCACCTGCAAAAGTGGACTTCCCTTTGCAGAGCTTGATGATGAATTGTGTTCTAGCTGCCAATTTATATAAAGGCCTTAAATAAGATTATTGAAAACCACATCTAGATCACTGTTACTGATAATATGGTAAGAACTTTAAGTTCCAGCATCTAAAACTTTGCCTCAGGCATAATTAACGTGCGTATAGGGAGCCAGGCCAATTTGAGAATTTGCAATAAAAACTTAAACATTTCTAAAAATATCTGCATGCACCAGTCCATCACACATTTCTTGGGTAATGAAAGTCGTTACATATAGGATGAATCCAAAGTAGAAGATATTTATTCTGCAACATTGGACTTTCATATTTTAATAATTTCCTCTTTTCAATTGTGTAAGTCATTTAAAGGACCACTCAGTGCAGTAGAATTGCATAATGAACAAGTGCATAATAAAGAGACAATGATTTTACACCTATTCTGATTTTCAAATATAACAGTGGATTTTTTTTGGACAATTTTTTCTCTCCCATTTTCCGGCCTCTTGCATCATGTGACAGACATCAGCCAATCACAGACTAGTATACATATACCCTGTGAGTTTGTGTACATGCTCAGTAGGATCTTGTTCCCCAGAAAGTGTATAAAAAAGACTGTGCAAAATTTGTTAATGGACGTAAATTGGAACGTGTCTTAAAACTCATGCTCTTTCTGAATCATAAAAGTTTATTTTGATTTGAGTGTCCCTTTAATGGTACATCTTTTTCTGTTAAAAGGGTAAGAAAGTGTTGCAGTCCCAGATGCTGCATAAATATTAGGCCCACCTTACACCTTTTTAAATCTTTCTTGCAGAGTCATATTGGACTAATCCGTCCATAAAGAGTCTTACAACATATGGGATTTTCATAAACTGGAGCCCCTTGGCGCTCTTCTTGTAATTATTTACAGTGTCCAGGGTTTTCAGTAACTCATGAGGGAACTTGTATGTATCTGGATCTTGTACAGTATTTTCCTTTATAGGGCACCATTCCGCAGAACTCCAGTCCCACCAGTGAGGTGAGGTGGATGGGATTACACTGAAATCACAGGTAACGCTAAGTGGAGATCTCCCTGCAAGGAGAAAACACTCTCACTCCTGCATCTACAAACTCCCATCTGTCACTGCTACTACCGCTGTAAAATTGGGGTTGTTAGAGGGTGGGGTCTACCTAGTCCATCCCACTCGAAGTCTGCAGCGCTACCTTCCTATGCTAAGGGATGTTTTCTTCTTAAATGGGAAGAGTCCACAGCTGCATTCATTACTTTTGGGAATTCAGAACCTGGCCACCAGGAGAAGGCAAAGGCACCCCAGCCAAAGGCTTCAAATACCTCCCCCACTTCCCTCATCCCCCAGTCATTCTTTGCCTTTTTGTCACAGGTTGGCAGAGAAGTGTCAGAAGTTTGAGATAGTCTCTTATGGAGGGTAGTACTCTTCGAAATGGGACGGGAGTTTTAAGTAATCCTGTCAGTGAGAGTATGGGTGAAGGTTAGAGTCTGGAGATGCAGGGAGAGTCTTTCTGCGAAACCATCCCGACTCATATTAACAGCTCCTTGGCAATCAGCGTTGACGAGTTTTGCTGCCTGCTTTTATTCACTCAAGTCTATGTCAGAAGCGAGGCAACTATCTGTCACACTTGAAGGGCCATGTTCCTGTTCCATGGCGTTGATTCCGGTAAGCTCATTTCATTTTATTTCATCATGTTAATGTAATGATAACGAGAGAAGGTAGGGTCCCAGTGGGACTCCTTTTATCTTAAAATAGGAATCATGGGTTAATATCTCCTGAGGGGGGTTATTGAACAGGGGGACTTTAATCATGTTTGTTATGTGGTTCTATCTACTAATGTGTAGTAATACTTAGGCTCATGGCTTCTCGGAACATAATGGGAGCGGTTACGTTGTTTTTCCTATTCCGTATGCTGACTGTGTGGCGACAGAGAGAGTCTGCTGGTTGAGTGCCTGGTTCACAGGAGGTGGTGAGTGCCCCAGCCATTGGGGGTGTAAAAAGTGTGCCAGTTAGGGTTTGTCTTTTTTGTAATCCCAAGATTATGGAGGATTCTGTTTTTTTAGACACGGATGTCTCCGATACGGAGAATGCGTCTTGTGATGAATATGAAATGGCCCGGGTTATTCATGCCCATCAATTATGTTCCGATTGCCATTCTAGAGTACTCTCCTCCTCCTCCAGAGGTTATGGCATGGTTCAGCATGGCCATATCTATGGCGCTGGCTCATTTATATCTCCCAAGTGAAATATTTTTAAGATACTGTCAGTGTTCTGTTAACCAGGGCCCGTCTGGCATTGGATCGCCTGATTCAGTTCGGCCTCCTGGGGAAGCGTTGGCCTCTGAGGCTTCAGGGGTCCCAACCTTGGGGCCGGGGTCGTTTATCGATTCAACGAGGGATAATTTTGCCTTCTGTTATAGGCTGGCACGTCTTCATGTCCTACTAAGGTATGTTTTGGCGGTGCTAGAGTATTCCAGTCCTAGTGGGCCGAGGGATCCAAAGCCTTAGATACTGGATGGCAAGCTGGATAGACGTTTGGGGATGAAGCTAATCTCCTTGACATCTCAGTTTTTCTTTCTTTCTTTTATGTTTCGGTTCCAGTTCTGAGCTTGGGTGAATGGGGTCTCTGATCGGCTGGTCCCATTGGCATATCCATTCACCTTGAGCGTTCACCCGCGGGTGCTGCCTTACTTTGATCCAGATAGGATGTGTTTGATTCGTTTTTATTAAGCTCGTGGCTGATATAATTTCTGTTTTGGGAACGTTCATTCTCTTGAACCGATACTTGCGATTTTGTGGTCGCGTGGGCTCTTCCCTGGAAGTTGCGCACTTTTGAAAAGAACAAAGTTATGTTTTTCTAGTTCATATTATCCAACCTTTGGGTCGATTTTTCTTGGACCTTAGACAGTTCTGGAGTGTCCTTGTACCAGGCAGGTACTGGTCCAGTGCTTTCTGCTGTTACTTGTGTTCATGTCACCCTCGTGGTGCTGATTAAATCCTGTCGGTTTCTGAATAGTCACTTGGCCTATTGATATGGACTCCGGGCTCGGATCCTACTACGAAGTATGGGGTCTAGTGCATAGAACTAATGCTTCTGGAAGGAAGGTTGTAAGCCCTGAACTAAGTTAGCCTTTCTGGCCATTTGTTTGGGATAAGGGTCTGACTTTTTTTCAGACGTCATAGTGGTTCCTAATGGTCCCTGGGGACTCTGAACCATAGTTTTCCATTTCTTTGGAGTATGGAGATGTGGATGACCTCTGGTGGTCTAGTATTCTGGGTGGTGGACGTTTTGCATCTTCACTTGCGGTTTCTCCCAGATGCTGACTCTTGTAGCCTAGTCACATTACTTTTGCGGTGGTGGAGTCTCTTTCCTTCCCGTCTTGTGTTGGGTCATCTGTTCTGGAAGTGCGGGCATGTCCTTCTTCCTTTGCTCAGAGTTTTCATTTGCTCTAGTGCGTGGAGTGCAGGGGTCACCCTGCCTTTCTGCTGGTAACTGCGAGGCTCCCATCCCTATCCTGTCACAGGGTTTTGGGAGACTGAGCCTGCAAGAATCTCTGGAGATTGTCGTCTTCTCCATATAAGAACTACCATGGGTCATACCATGGTCTTCGACGCTCAAGTGCTATCCTTTGACCTTATTGCAAACCTTCGGGCTTGAGGGTAGGAGGTCCGAGGTCGGTTACTGACTTTCACCTTTCTGGGGTCAGGAAAATGACTATTTATCTTCACCAGCATGTGGATCAGGTAGTTATGCCTGTCTACAAGGGGTTACCTTGCGATCCAGGGGTACTGGGTTCCAATTTCTTAAACTATTCAGGAGTTCTTTTCAGACTCTTGGATTTGAGGCTGTTGCTAGGTACTTTAAGACTAAGGACTTTAGATGGTGGAAGGCTCTGTCTTGGGTGCACTCCTGATCATAGGAGGCAGCTTATGGGTTCCTCAGGAGATTAGATCTTTCGATCGGTTCCGTTTTTTGAGGACTTTGGCTTAGGACGATGTCTCTTGCTTGGAACGGGCATGGATGCTTCTGCTTACCCTTAGGGTTTGGTTCTCCTGCGTGTCCCTTTGAGGGGGACGGGGTTTCTGTCTCTCATGGGAGATTCATATCTGCCTGAGGCTTACGTTTGAGGTCTCTCTGAAGGGTCTTCTGGGACATCTGATGTTTCCTTGTAGACTCCAGAATACTCAGAATTTTGGAATAGGGAGACGTGGAGTAGTGGTTGGCTCCACCGTTCCTGGAGCAGGAGGTTGTGGGTTTGAACCCTGGTACGGCTCTTGCTATATGCTGAATTCTGGTATTCGGATGCTGGGGGTCAGAGTACACTCTTCCCTTGGGAAGGGTTCCTTCTTTATGGAAGACAGCAGTGTAGGGGTTCTCGGACCCGAGCACGAAGTTCCTGGCATGACTCAGATAGCATGCCGGTTTTAGTAGCGGTCAGAGTTCTACTCAGGGGTTTTTGCTTCCTTGTAGATCCATCCTTTTCTTACAGAGGTCTGGGACTCTTGTCTTCGGTCTTTAACCAGCCTTTGGTCTGGGACCATTTCCCTGGAGGGAAGGTCAGGGATCGGTTTGCTCTATGCAGTGTTGACCATTTACCTTTTTTGAGTCTGTCCTCCCCTTCGATGGAAGGACTTTTGATGCCAATTTCTCTTCTGGTGACGTCTGCTGCTGGGATGGGTCCCTCCTTGGAGCCCGGTATTTTCTGGTAGGGAGCTGCTATCGAGATTTTTCGGTCCCTGCTCATTGGGATGAGTTCCACGATGGCTTAGGGTCAGCTTGCTGCCTGGAGGCTCATCATTGCGAGTTCTTGTTTACAGGTGGCTCTGTGTTCTCTTGGAGAGCTCTTTCTTTAGCTGCTGGGACAGTTATCCTGTGTTTGCTTGTCTAGCCTGACGGTTTTTGACTTGACTATGCTGCAATAGGGAACTCGTGGTTTTCTGGATCACCATATGTGGTATGGTGCTGTATCAGGGATATGAGGGTGGCCCTCTGGTTATCTTAGTGACGCTTTTCCCTGAGTTTGGATTTCTTTCTGGTCCTTGTCCTTCTAGGGAGTTTGTCTCCCTGGGCAAGGCTACTGTGGCAACCTTGAGTTGCTCTAAGTTTGATTAATGAGCCAGTGTTGGATGGTCCTTTGGATCTCTTCTGGGGTTATCTATGCTCCCTCTCGGGGGTAGATAGAGGTTCTTGGCCTTTCGGTCGGGGGTTCTTTCATGGGAGTCAAGAGACGCAGGTTTGGCTCCTCGGAGGCTTTGTGCTTAGCAGACTCTGGGTCTAAGTGGTCTCCAACACGGCTTTACAGGTTATGTAACTGATGAGCAGTTACCTGGTCTTCCAGTTTTTCCCTTGTCATTTCTAAAAAAATTTAGGGTGTCAGGTAATTTCAGGCTGTGGTGCCTTTCAAAGGGGCTGCCTTTTTGTATCCACCCTTTGTTTGCATTCATTCATAATTAAAAATTAGAAAAACATAAATTCTGCTTACCTGATAATTTTCTTTTCTTCTGACGGGAAGAGTCCACAGCTCCCACCTGTGTTTTGTCTATGAGGTGGCAGTACATTTTTGTTCTTCTGGCACCTTTTCCACCCTGATATTTCTCCTACTGTTCCTTGTTCCCTTGGCAGAATGACTGGGGGATGAGGGAAGTGGAGAAGGTATTTGAAGCCTTTGGCTGGGGTGTTTTTGCCTCCTCCTGGTTGCCAGGTTCTGAATTCCCAAAAGTAATGAATGCAGCTGTGGACTCTTCCCGTCAGAAGAACAGAAAATGATCAGGTAAGCATAATTTATGTTTTTCGAATTTTTAATTATGAATAATAAATGTTAATTTTAAAACAAAAATGCTGACTGTAAGTTCTACAGGGTATTTTATGTAGATACTTTTCTATTATTTGTGTCAAAATTAAATAAAATAATAATAAAATAAATAAAATAATAATAAAATAAATAAAAGTTTTACATTTACTTCTATTGTCAAATTTGTTTTGTTCTCTTGGTTTCCTATGTTGAAGAATATATCTAGGTAATCTCAGGAACACCAGTGCACTACTGGGAGCTAGCAGGTGATTGGTGGCTGCACATACATATTTCTTGTCATTAGCTCACCAGATGTGTTCAGCTAGTGCCCAGTAGTGCATTGCTGTACCTACTATTTAACAAAGGATACCAAGAGAACAAAGCAAATTTGATAATATAAATAAGTTGGAAAGACTCACGAAAGTTTAAATTTGGCTTTACTGTCCCTTTAAAGTGATGGTAAATTTGCCTCCATAACTTTACATATTCTGAAAGCTCGTGCCATTATTAGCATATTGATCTGCTTATTTATTTCAAAACTCAATTAAACTTCTAAAAATCAGCGTTTTTTTCAGGCTCCGTTACCTGATTTTATACAGCCCCTGTCAGAGATTTTCCGAGTGTAATATTTGATTGGCATCTCTTTCAGCCAATAGGAGCCTCACCATGCGCCCCATGGATTTTACTAACAGCCCGCTCCCGTGCTTGTAACTCTGCCTGGAAATGCAACTGCGCATGCGCAACTCAATACGCTATTTGCGCAACTAAATACCTGTACCCGTTAGCGGCCTCACTGTTTTAGATGCGCAAATAGCGTATTGAGTTGCGCAGTTGCACTTCCAGGCAGAGTTACAAGCACGGGAGCGGGCTGTGAGTAAAATCCATGGGGCGCATGGTGAGGCTCCTATTGGCTGAAAGAGATGCCAATCAAATACTACACTCTGAAAATCTCTGACAGGGGCTGTATAAAATCAGGTAACGGAGCCTGAAAAAAACGCTGATTTTTAGAAGTTTAATTGAGTTTTGAAATAAATAAGCAGATCAATATGCTAATAATGGCAAGAGCTTTCAGAATATGTAAAGTTATGGAGGCAAATTTACCATCACTTTAAAGCACTAAAATTACACTGAAGTGCCAGTTCTATTATATAGAATATTAGTTAGCCAGAATAAATGATGAGACAACAGACAGCGCTCAAACAATATTTAAAAAAAATCGAATACATTTATTTAAAGGGACACGAAACCCAAAAAGTTTTAGATTCAGATCGAGATTACAATTTTAGAAACGTTTCCAATTTACTTTTATTATCAAATTTGCTTTGTTCTTATGTTATTCTTTGTTGAAGGGATATCTAGATAGATAGCGTGCATGCCTAGAGCACTACATTACAGGAAATAGTGCTGCCATCTAGTGTTCTTGCTAATGTATAACATTGTTGCAAAACTGCTGCGATATAGAACTGCAGACGTGCACGCTCCTGAACTTACCTTCCAGCTTTTTAACAAAGGATACCAAGAAACAAAGAAATTTTGATAATAGAAGTAAATTGGAAAGTGGTTTTGTGACAAAAGACTTTTATTTAAATAAATATATTTTTTTTAACAATATTGTTTGAACACTGTCTATTGTTTCTATTGCTACTGACTCCTATCTAAGGTTTTTTTTCCTTTTCTTCTGTAGAACTCTGGCAGCTTTAAAGGCAAGGTAAAGTTTAGCTGTATTGAATGCATATAATCAGTGTAATATTTATACTGAACGTAGTCGCTAAGTTTATTTTTAGTTTTATTATGTAATTTAGATGCAATCGTATGTTTATATTTCCTACCGTTTATTGGAATACTCCTCCCACATGCCACTTCCGTGTTTCTATGTATAATGTCAGCGAGCGGTCTCACCCCCCTCCTTTACGTCAGGTCAATGCGCGTTCACAAAGTCGATTTCGTCTGCGCATGCGCCACTTCCCCCACTGCCCGATACAAAGTTTGTATTGTTAGCACAGAGCATGCGCAACTCACGAACGAGCACGGGTGGAACTAGGTTGAGTGTAGTCAGACGCATGCGCTCAGTAATACAGTGACGTAGGAATGGATGGGCTAAACCCCTGAAGGGGAAAAAGCTAATTTGACAGTAATATTGATCGCAACTGTCAATCAAAGATTAAAAAATGTCGGGCGGACGAAAGATTGGTGTCGGAACAGTAATTGTAAGGTAGAAAAATAAGTAATTAGGATAAATATAGTATATTGATGAATGAAACTTATGCTTATTTTTAAATCTATGAAAGATATCGTTAAGTAGTGTGCTCAACTTTACCTTACCTTTAACAACTATATATTGTTCCTTATCTCCTTTTCTTGTGGTATCGGTGCTACTTTGTGTTTTTTTTTTAAAGTAAATGATGGTATTGCCACCTAGTGACCATTTTGTAAAATTGTAATTATTACAGGAACAATACATTACAAACTATATGGTCACAGAATACGCTACAAAGCAATTTTGCTATTACTAACAAAAACCCTATTAAGTTAAACTCCGTGTTTAACACCAAAAGCATACTCAGCCTCTTCCTGGTATATATGCTCTGTGAATACCCTTGATTGACAGGTGTAGCTGTACCGCAAGTCTCTTAGCCTGTAACGCAAAGTCAGTCCCGCACTCAATAAAATGACGTTTTTTCATGGGATTTCCATAGCGCTGCCATTACAAGTTTTGCGGTGAGGCTAAAAAGCTTGCATTACACCCTATACCGACATGATCCATTTTGCAATCTGAGAGCAGTAGTTATGAGTTTTACGCAACAAAAATATTACAAAAAACTCATAACTAAAGTGTTACAAAGCACACTAACACCCACAAACTACATATTAACCCCTAAACCGAGGCCCTACCGCATCGCAAACACTATTTTAAAGTTATTAACCCCTAATCTGCCGCTCCCGACATCGCCGCCACTAATAAAATGTATTAACCCCTATTCCGCTGCTTCCCGACTTCGTCGCCACTATACTAAAGTTATTAACCCCTATTTCCCCACACCCCAACATTGCCCACACTATAATAAAGATATTAACCACTATTCCACCGCTCCCCGACATCGCCGCTACTAAATAAAGTTATTAACCCCTAAACCTCTGGCCTCCCACATCACTACCACTAAATAAACATATTAACCCCTAAACTGCCAGCCCCCAACATCGCAAAAAACTAAATTCAACTATTAACCCCTAAACCTAACAACCCCTTAACTTTACATTAAAATTACAAGATCCCTATCTTAAAATAAATAAAAACTTACCTGTGAAATTAAAAAAAAACTAAGTTTAAACTATAAATTAACCTAACATAACTATTAGACTAAAATTAAAATAACTACAAATTAAATAAATTAAATTACAATTACAAAAAATAAAAAATACTAAATTACAAAAAAATAAAAAATACTAAAGTAC
The DNA here is from genome assembly GCF_027579735.1 of Bombina bombina. NCBI lineage: Eukaryota > Metazoa > Chordata > Amphibia > Anura > Bombinatoridae > Bombina > Bombina bombina. The sequence goes on along the minus strand of NC_069506.1, from coordinate 171,414,361 downwards.
AAAAAATAACAAACACTAAATTACGAAAAATAACAAACGAAATTATCCAAAATAAAAACCATTACACCTAATCTAATAGCCCTATAAAAATAAAAAAGTCCCCCCAAAATAAAAAACCTAACACTTACCCCTCTTTAGACACTCGCAGTTGCTGAAGTTCGTCTTGAACGATCTTCATCTCAGCAGCTCCATCTTCATCCAGGCAGCTCCATCTTCATCCAGACGGCTCCATCTTCATCCATCGAGGGACCGGCATCTTCTTCATCCCTGCGGAGGCGGAGCGGTCGAAGGGCGGAGGCAGAGGTCTAGGCGAAGTTCCAAGGCGGAGGTCCATCGATCCGACGTGAAGGTCCTCTTCATGCGATCGTCCTCTGCACACTTAGGATTCAAATGCAAGGTACCCCTTTTATACTGGGGGTACCATTGCATTCCTATTGGCTGAAAAATTGAAATAAGCCAATAGGAATTATAGCTGTTAAAATCCTATTGGCTGTTCAAATAGCCAATAGGATTTAAGCAGCTCTCATTCCTTTTGGCTAATTCGAATCAGTCAATTGGAATAAGAGCTGCTTAAATCCTATTGGCTGATTTGAACAGCCAATAACATTTTAGCAGCCCTAATTCCTATTGGCTGATTTAAATTTTTCAGCCAATAGGAATGCAATGGTACCCCCAGTATAAAAGGGGTACCTTGCATTTGAATCCTAAGTGTGCAGAGGACGATCGCATGAAGAGGACCTTCACGTCGGATCGATGGACCTCCGCCTTGGAATTTCGCCTAGACCTCTGCCTGCGCGCGTCGACCGCTCCGCCTCCTCAGGGATAAAGAAGAAAAGGGGTACCTTGCATTTGAATCCTCAGTGTGTGGCGGACGATCACATGAAGAGGACCGCCACGTCGGTTCGATGGACCTACGCCTCCGCGCATAGACCGATCCACCTCTGCAGTGATGAAGAAGACGGATGAAGATGGAGCCGTCTGGATGAAGATGGAGCCGCTAAGATGAAGATCGTTCAAGCCGGACTTCAGCAACTGTGAGTACCTAAAGAGAAGGTTACTGTTAGGTTTTTTTAAGTTTTTTTTGGGTGGGTTTTTTTTTAGATTAGGGTTTAGACTTGTCTTAAAAGAGCTGAATGCCCTTTTAAGGGCAAGAAAAAGAGCTGAATGCCCTTTTAAGGGCAATGCCCATACAAATGCCCTTTTCAGGGCAATGGGTAGATTAGGTCTTTTTAGTTAGGTTTTTTTATTTTGTGAGTTTGGGGGAGTGGGGGTTTGTAATGTTATGGGGTGTTTGTTTTTATTTTTTAGAAAAAGAGCTGATTTCTTTAGGGCCATGCCTTTTTTAAGGCCTATTGGTAGTTTATTATAGATAAGGGTTCTTTTATTTTGGGGTGTTTTTCTTGTTTTTTTTAAACAGTGTATCAGAATAGGAATATTTCTTTCATGTAATTAGCAAGAGTCCATGAGCTAGTGACGTATGGGATATACATTCCTACCAGGAGGGGCAAAGTTTCCCAAACCTCAAAATGCCTATAAATACACCCCTCACCACACCCACAATTCAGTTTTACAAACTTTGCCTCTGATGGAGGTGGTGAAGTAAGTTTGTGCTAGATTCTACGTTGATATGCGCTCCGCAGCAAGTTGGAGCCCGGTTTTCCTCTCAGCGTGCAGTGAATGTCAGAGGGATGTGAGGAGAGTATTGCCTATTTGAATGCAGTGATCTCCTTCTACGGGGTCTATTTCATAGGTTCTCTGTTATCGGTCGTAGAGATTCATCTCTTACCTCCCTTTTCAGATCGACGATATACTCTCATATATACCATTACCTCTACTGATTCTCGTTTCAGTACTGGTTTGGCTTTCTACAAACATGTAGATGAGTGTCCTGGGGTAAGTAAATCTTATTTTCTGTGACACTCTAAGCTATGGTTGGGCACTTTGTTTATAAAGTTCTAAATATATGTATTCAAACATTTATTTGCCTTGACTCAGAATGTTCAACTTTCCTTATTTTTCAGACAGTCAGTTTCATATTTGGGATTATGCATTTGAATTATTCATTTTTTCTTACCTTCAAAAATTTGACTCTTTTTTCCCTGTGGGCTGTTAGGCTCGCGGGGGCTGAAAATGCTTCATTTTATTGCGTCATTTTTGGCGTTCCGGATGTGGCGTCATTTTTGGCGCCAAAAGCATTTAGGCGCCAAATAATGTGGGCGTCTTATTTGGCGCTAAAAAATATGTGCGTCGCTTTTGTCTCCACATTATTTAAGTCTCATTTTTCATTGCTTCTGGTTGCTAGAAGCTTGTTCTTTGGCATTTTTTCCCATTCCTGAAACTGTCATATAAGGAATTTGATCTATTTTGCTTTATATGTTGTTTTTTCTCTTACATATTGCAAGATGTCTCACGTTGCATCTGAGTCAGAAGATACTACAGGAAAATCGCTGTCTAGTGCTGGATCTACCAAAGCTAAGTGTATCTGCTGTAAACTTTTGGTAGCTATTCCTCCGGCTGTTGTTTGTATTAATTGTCATGACAAACTTGTTAATGCAGATAATATTTCCTTTAGTAATGTACCATTGTCTGTTGCAGTTCCTTCAACATCTAAGGTGCAGAATGTTCCTGATAACATAAGAGATTTTGTTTCTGAATCCATCAAGAAGGCTATGTCTGTTATTTCTCCTTCTAGTAAACGTAAAAAATCTTTTAAAACTTCTCTCCCTACAGATGAATTTTTAAATGAACATCATCATTCTGATTCTGATGACTCTTCTGGTTCAGAGGATTCTGTTTCAGAGATTGATGCTGATAAATCTTCATATTTATTTAAAATGGAATTTATTCGTTCTTTACTTAAAGAAGTATTAATTGCTTTAGAAATAGAGGATTCTGGTCCTCTTGATACTAATTCTAAACGTTTAGATAAGGTATTTAAATCTCCTGTGGTTATTCCAGAAGTTTTTCCTGTTCCTAATGCTATTTCTGCAGTAATTTCCAAAGAATGGGATAAATTGGGTAATTCATTTACTCCTTCTAAACGTTTTAAGCAATTATATCCTGTACCGTCTGACAGGTTAGAATTTTGGGACGAAATCCCTAAAGTTGATGGGGCTATTTCTACCCTTGCTAAACGTACTACCATTCCTACGTCAGATGGTACTTCGTTTAAAGATCCTTTAGATAGGAAAATTGAATCCTTTCTAAGAAAAGCTTATCTGTGTTCAGGTAATCTTCTTAGACCTGCTATATCATTAGCTGATGTTGCTGCAGCTTCAACTTTTTGGTTGGAAACTTTAGCGCAACAAGTAGCAAATCATGATTCTCATGATATTATTATTCTTCTTCAGCATGCTAATAATTTTATTTGTGATGCCATTTTTGATATTATTAGAGTTGATGTCAGGTTTATGTCTCTAGCTATTTTAGCTAGAAGAGCTTTATGGCTTAAGACTTGGAATGCTGATATGGCTTCTAAATCAACTCTACTTTCCATTTCTTTCCAGGGTAACAAATTATTTGGTTCTCAGTTGGATTCTATTATCTCAACTGTTACTGGTGGGAAAGGAACTTTTTTACCACAGGATAAAAAATCTAAAGGTAAAAACAGGGCTAATAATCGTTTTCGTTCCTTTCGTTTCAACAAAGAACAAAAGCCTGATCCTTCGTCCTCAGGAGCAGTTTCAGTTTGGAAACCATCTCCAGTCTAGAATAAATCCAAGCCTGCTAGAAAGGCAAAGCCTGCTTCTAAGTCCACATGAAGGTGCGGCCCTCATTCCAGCTCAGCTGGTAGGGGGCAGGTTACGTTTTTTCAAAGAAATTTGGATCAATTCTGTTCACAATCTTTGGATTCAGAACATTGTTTCAGAAGGGTACAGAATTGGTTTCAAGATGAGACCTCCTGCAAAGAGATTTTTTCTTTCCCGTGTCCCAGTAAATCCAGTGAAAGCTCAAGCATTTCTGAATTGTGTTTCAGATCTAGAGTTGGCTGGAGTAATTATGCCAGTTCCAGTTCCGGAACAGGGGATGGGGTTTTATTCAAATCTCTTCATTGTACCAAAGAAGGAGAATTCCTTCAGACCAGTTCTGGATCTAAAAATATTGAATCGTTATGTAAGGATACCAACGTTCAAGATGGTAACTGTAAGGACTATCTTGCCTTTTGTTCAGCAAGGGAATTATATGTCCACAATAGATTTACAGGATGCATATCTGCATATTCCGATTCATCCAGATCACTATCAGTTCCTGAGATTCTCTTTTCTGGACAAGCATTACCAGTTTGTGGCTCTACCGTTTGGCCTAGCTACAGCTCCAAGAATTTTTTCAAAGGTTCTCGGTGCCCTTCTGTCTGTAATCAGAGAACAGGGTATTGTGGTATTTCCTTATTTGGACGATATCTTGGTACTTGCTCAGTCTTTACATTTAGCAGAATCTCATACGAATCGACTTGTGTTGTTTCTTCAAGATCATGGTTGGAGGATCAATTTACCAAAAAGTTCTTTGATTCCTCAGACAAGGGTAACCTTTCTGGGTTTCCAGATAGATTCAGTGTCCATGACTCTGTCTTTAACAGACAAGAGACGTCTAAAATTGATTGCAGCTTGTCGAAACCTTCAGTCACAATCATTCCCTTCGGTAGCCTTATGCATGGAAATTCTAGGTCTTATGACTGCTGCATCGGACGCGATCCCCTTTGCTCGTTTTCACATGCGACCTCTTCAGCTCTGTATGCTGAATCAATGGTGCAAGGATTACACAAAGATATCTCAATTAATATCTTTAAAACCGATTGTTCGACACTCTCTAACGTGGTGGACAGATCACCATCGTTTAATTCAGGGGGCTTCTTTTGTGCTTCCGACCTGGACTGTAATTTCAACAGATGCAAGTCTCACAGGTTGGGGAGCTGTGTGGGGATCTCTGACGGCACAAGGAGTTTGGGAATCTCAGGAGGTGAGATTACCGATCAATATTTTGGAACTCCGTGCAATTTTCAGAGCTCTTCAGTTTTGGCCTCTTCTGAAGAGAGAATCGTTCATTTGTTTTCAGACAGACAATGTCACAACTGTGGCATACATCAATCATCAAGGAGGGACTCACAGTCCTCTGGCTATGAAAGAAGTATCTCGAATTTTGGTTTGGGCGGAATCCAGCTCCTGTCTAATCTCTGCGGTTCATATCCCAGGTATAGACAATTGGGAAGCGGATTATCTCAGTCGCCAAACGTTGCATCCGGGCGAATGGTCTCTTCACCCAGAGGTATTTCTTCAAATTGTTCAAATGTGGGAACTTCCAGAAATAGATCTGATGGCGTCTCATCTAAACAAGAGACTTCCCAGGTATCTGTCCAGATCCCGGGATCCTCAGGCGGAGGCAGTGGATGCATTATCACTTCCTTGGAAGTATCATCCTGCCTATATCTTTCCGCCTCTAGTTCTTCTTCCAAGAGTAATCTCCAAGATTCTGAAGGAATGCTCGTTTGTTCTGCTGGTAGCTCCGGCATGGCCTCACAGGTTTTCGTATGCGGATCTTGTCCGGATGGCCTCTTGCCAACCGTGGACTCTTCCATTAAGACCAGACCTTCTGTCTCAAGGTCCTTTTTTCCATCAGGATCTCAAATCCTTAAATTTAAAGGTATGGAGATTGAACGCTTGATTCTTGGTCAAAGAGGTTTCTCTGACTCTGTGATTAATACTATGTTACAGGCTCGTAAATCTGTATCTAGAGAGATATATTATAGAGTCTGGAAGACTTATATTTCTTGGTGTCTTTCTCATCATTTTTCTTGGCATTCTTTTAGAATACCGAGAATATTACAGTTTCTTCAGGATGGTTTAGATAAGGGTTTGTCCGCAAGTTCCTTGAAAGGACAAATCTCTGCTCTTTCTGTTCTTTTTCACAGAAAGATTGCTATTCTTCCTGATATTCATTGTTTTGTACAAGCTTTGGTTCGTATAAAACCTGTCATTAAGTCAATTTCTCCTCTTTGGAGTTTGAATTTGGTTCTGGGGGCTCTTCAAGCTCCTCCATTTGAACCTATGCATTCATTGGACATTAAATTACTTTCTTGGAAAGTTTTGTTCCTTTTGGCCATCTCTTCTGCCAGAAGAGTTTCTGAATTATCTGCTCTTTCTTGTGAGTCTCCTTTTCTGATTTTTCATCAGGATAAGGCGGTGTTGCGAACTTCTTTTGAATTTTTACCTAAAGTTGTGAATTCCAACAACATTAGTAGAGAAATTGTGGTTCCTTCATTATGTCCTAATCCTAAGAATTCTAAGGAGAAATCGTTGCATTCTTTGGATGTTGTTAGAGCTTTGAAATATTATGTTGAAGCTACTAAATCTTTCCGAAAGACTTCTAGTCTATTTGTCATCTTTTCCGATTCTAGAAAAGGCCAGAAAGCTTCTGCCATTTCTTTGGCATCTTGGTTGAAATCTTTAATTCATCTTGCCTATGTTGAGTCGGGTAAAACTCCGCCTCAAAGGATTACAGCTCATTCTACTAGGTCAGTTTCTACTTCCTGGGCGTTTAGGAATGAAGCTTCGGTTGATCAGATTTGCAAAGCAGCAACTTGGTCCTCTTTGCATACTTTTACTAAATTCTACCATTTTGATGTATTTTCTTCTTCTGAAGCAGTTTTTGGTAGAAAAGTACTTCAGGCAGCGGTTTCAGTTTGAATCTTCTGCTTATGTTTTTCATTAAACTTTATTTTGGGTGTGGATTATTTTCAGCAGGAATTGGCTGTCTTTATTTTATCCCTCCCTCTCTAGTGACTCTTGTGTGGAAAGATCCACATCTTGGGTAATCATTATCCCATACGTCACTAGCTCATGGACTCTTGCTAATTACATGAAAGAAAACATAATTTATGTAAGAACTTACCTGATAAATTCATTTCTTTCATATTAGCAAGAGTCCATGAGGCCCGCCCTTTTTTGTGGTGGTTATGATTTTTTTGTATAAAGCACAATTATTCCAATTCCTTATTTTATATGCTTTCGCACTTTTTTATCACCCCACTTCTTGGCTATTCGTTAAACTGAATTGTGGGTGTGGTGAGGGGTGTATTTATAGGCATTTTGAGGTTTGGGAAACTTTGCCCCTCCTGGTAGGAATTTATATCCCATACGTCACTAGCTCATGGACTCTTGCTAATATGAAAGAAATGAATTTATCAGGTAAGTTCTTACATAAATTATGTTTTTTTTATTTCTTTAGGGCAATGCCCTACAAAAGGCCCTTTTAAGGGCCCTTGGTAGTTTATTATAGATTAGGGTTTTTTATTTTGGGGTGGGTTTTTTTTTAAATTAGAATAGGAATCATTTTTATTGTTTCTGATAAAAACATTTTTATTATTTTTTGTAATTTTAGTGTTTTTTATTTTTTGTAATGTTAGTTTTTTTTGTAATATTAGGTTTTAGTGTAAGGCAGCTTAGGTTTATTATTTCACAGGTAAGTTTGCATTTATTTTAACTAGGTAGTTAGGAAATAGTTAATAACTATTTACTAACTAGTCTACCTAGTTAAAATAAATACAAACTTACCTGTGAAATAAAAACCTAAGCTAGCTACAATATAACTATTAGTTATATTGTAGCTAGCTTAGGTGTTATTTTTATTTCACAATCACAGGTAAGTTTGTTTTTAGTTTTAAATAGGTATTATTTTGTTAATAATTCTAACTTTAATTTAGATCTATTTTAAGTATGTTAAAGTTAGGGGGTGTTAGGTTTAGGGTTAGGGTTAGGGTTAGATTTAGGGTTAGTATAGTTTAATTTAGGTTGTTGCGATGTGGGGGGCTGGCGGTTTAGGGGTTAATAGGTTTATTTAGTGGTAGTAATGTGGGAGGCCAGAGGTTTAGGGGTTAATAACTTTATTTAGGGGCGGCGATGTCGGGGAGCGGCGGAAACATAATTTATGTAAGAACTTACCTGATAAATTAATTTCTTTCTTATTGGCAAGAGTCCATGAGCTAGTGATGTATGCGATATACAATCCTACCAGGAGGGGCAAAGTTTCCCAAACCTCAAAATGCCTATAAATACACCCCTCACCAGACCCACAATTCAGTTTAACGAATAGCCAAGTAGAGGGGTGATAGAAAAAGGAGTAAAAAAGAATACAAAAAGAGGAACTGGAAATATAATTGTGCTTTTATATAAAAAATCATAACCACCAGAAAAAGGGTGGGCCTCATGGACTCTTGCGAATATGAAAGAAATTCATTTACCAGGTAAGTTTTTACATAAATTATGTTTTCTTTCATGTAATTTGCAAGAGTCCATGTGCAAGTGACGTATGGGATAGAAATACCCAAGATATGGAAGTACACAGAAGAGTCACTAGAAAGGGAGGGATAAAATAAAAACAGCCACTTTCCGCTGAAAAAATTAAATCCACAAAAAATAAGTTTTTCTCATAAATTTAAAGAAAAAAACTTAAATCATAAGCAGAAGAATCAAACTGAGACAGCTGCCTGAAGAACTTTTTTTACCAGAGACTGCTTCAGAAGAAGCAAATACATCAAAATTGTAAAATTTTGTAAATATATGCAAAGAAGACCAAGTTGCTGCTTTGCAAATCTGATCAACTGAAGCTTCATTCTTAAAAGCCCAAGAAGTGGAGACTGATCGAGTAGAATGAGCTGTGATCCTCTGAGGCGGGGACTGTCCCGCCTCCAAATAAGCTTTATGAATCAAAAGCTTTAACCAAGATGCCAAAGAAATGGCAGAAGCTTTCTGACTTGTTCTAGAACCAGAGAAAACAACAAATAGACTAGAAGTCTTCCTGAAATCATTAGTAGCTTCCACATAATATTTCAAAGCTCTTACAACATCCAAATAATGTAAAGATATTTTAAGAGTATTCTTGGGATTAGGACACAAGGAAGGAACAACAATTTACCTACTAATGTTGTTAGAATTCACAACCTTAGGAAGAAATTTAAACGTAGTCCACAAAATAGCCTTATCCTGATGAAAAATCAGAAAAGGAGACTCACAAGAGAGAGCAGACAATTCAGAAACTCTTCTAGCTGAAGAGATAGCCAAAAGAAACAACACTTTCCAAGAAAGTAGTTTAATATCCAAAGCATGCATAGGCTCAAAAGGAGGAGCCTGCAAAGTTTTCAAAACCAAATTAAGACTCCAAGGAGGAGAGATTGATTTAATAACAGGCTTGATACGAACCAAAGAATGAACAAAACAGTAAATATCAGGAAGCTTAGCAATCTTTCTATGAAATAAAACAGAAAGAGCAGAGATTTCTCCCTTCAAAGAACTTGCAGACAAACCCTTATCCAAATCATCCTGAAGAAACTGTAAAATTCTAGGAATTCTAAAAAAATACCAGGAGAATTTATGAGAAGAACACCATGAAATATGGGTCTTCCAAACTTGAAAATAAATCTTCCTTGAAACAGACTTACAAGCCTGTAACATAGTATCACTGAGTCAGAGAAACCTCTATGACTAAGCACTAAGTGTTCAATTTCCATACCTTCAAATTTAATGATTTGAGATCCTGATGGAAAAACGGCCCTTGAGACAGAAGGACTGGTCTTAAAGGAAGTAGCCAAGGTTGGCAACTTGACATCCGGACAAGATCCGCATACCATAACCTGTGAGGTCACGCTGGTGCTATCAGAAACACATACAAATGTTCCATAATGATCTTGGAGATCACTCTTGGAAGAAGAACTAGAGGCAGAAAGATATAAGCAGTTTGGTAAAACCAAGGAACTGCTAAAGCATCCACCATATCTACCTGAGGATCCCCGGACCTGGATAGGTACCTGGGAAGTTTCTTGTTTAGATGAGAAGCCATCAGATCTATTTCTGGAAGACCCCACATCTGTACAATCTGACAAAATACATCTAGATGGAGAGACCACTCCCCTGGATGTAAGGTCTGACGGCTGAGATAATCCACTTCCCAATTGTCTACACCTGGGATATGCACCGCAGAAATTAGACAAGAGCTGTATTCTGCCTAAGAAAGTATCCGAGATACTTCTTTCATAGCTAGGGGACTGCAAAACCCACCCTGATGATTGACATATGCCACAGTTGTGATATTGTCTGTCTGAAAACAAATGAATGGTTCTCTCTTTAACAGAGGCCAAACCTGAAGAGCCCTGAAAATAGCACAGAGTTCTAAAATATTGATTGGTAACCTCGCCTCTTGAGGTTTCCAAATCCATTGTGCTGTCAGAGATCCCCAGACAGCTCCCCAACCTGAAAGACTTGCATCTGTTGTTATCACAGTTCAGGTAGGACGAACAAAAGAAGCCCCTTGAACTATACGATGATGGTCTAACCATCAAGTCAGAGAGAGTTGAATGTTGGGATTTAAGTATATCATTTGTGATATCCAAGTATAATCCCTGCACCATTGATTCAGCATACAAAGCTGTAGAGGCCTCATATGAAAACGAGCAAAGGGGATCGCGTCCGATGCTGCAGTCATGAGACCTAAAACTTCCATGCACATAGCCACTGAAGGGAATGATTGAGACTGAAGGTTTTGACAAGCTAAAACCAATTTCATTTGTCTCTTGTCTGTTAGATTCAGTGTCCATGACTCTGTCCTTATCTGGAAACCTAAAAAGGTGACCCTTGTCTGAGGAATCATGAAACTTTTTGGTAAATTGATCCTCCAACTATGTCTTTGAAGAAATAACACTAGTTAATTTGTGTGAGATTCGGCTAAATGTAAAGACTGAGCTAGTACCAAGATATCATCCAAATAAGGAAACACCACAATACCCTGTCCTCTGATTACAGATAGAAGGGCACCGAGAACCTTCGAAAAGATCCTTGGAGTTGTTGCTAGACCAAATGGAAGCGCGACAAATTGGTAATGCTTGTCTAGAAAAGAGAATCTCAGAAACCGATAGTGGTCTGGATGAATCGGAATGTAAAGATATGCATCCTGTAAGTCCATGTAAGTGGACATATAATGACCTTGCTGAACAAAAGGCAAAATAGTCCTTATAGTCACCATCTTGAAAATTGGGACTCTTACAAAAAACGATTTAAAAACTTCAGATCCAGAACTGGCCTGAATAAATTTTCTTTCTTTGGGACAATGAATAGATTTGAATAAAACTCCAGACCCTGTTCCTGAAACGGAACTGGAATTATAACCCCTTAAAGCTCTAGATCTGAAACACACTTCAGAAAAGCCTGAGCCTTCACCGGATTTGCTGGAATGTGAGAGAGAAAGAATATTCTCACAGGAGGTCTTACTTTGAATCCTTTTTGATACCCTTGAGAGACAAAACTCTGAATCCACTGATTTTGAACAGAATCTGCCCAAATGTCTTGGAATAATTTCAATCTGCCCCTCACCAGCTGAACTGGATCGAGGGCTGCTCCTTCATGCAGACTTGGGGGCTGGCTTTGGTTTCTTAAAAGGCTTGGATTTATTCAACTTGAAGAAGGTTTCCAATTGGAACCAGAGACTTTAGGGGAAGGATTGGTTTTCTGTTCCTTATTCAGTCAAAAAGAACGAAAACGATTAGACGCTTTAGATTTACCCTTAGATCTTTTATCCTGAGGCAAAAAAAATACCTTCCCCCCAGTGATAGTTGAAATAATTGAATCCAACTGAGAACCAAATAAATTGTTACCTTGGAAAGAAAGAGATAGTAATCTAGAATTAGATACCATGTCAGCATTCCAAGATTTGAGCCATAAAGCTCTTCTAGCTAAAATAGCTAAAGACAGATTTAACATCAATTTTGATGAAATCAAAAATAGCATCACAGATAAAATGAATAGCATGTTGAAGCAAACGAACAATGCTAGACAAATAAGGATCTGTTTCCTGTTGCACTAAGCTATCCAACCAAAAGGTTGATGCATCCGCAAAATCAGCCATAGAAATGGCAGCCCTGAGAATATAGCCAGAATATAAATAAGCTTTCCTTAGATAAGATTCAAGTTTCCTATCTAAAGGATCTTTAAAATAAGTATTGTCTTCCATAGGAATAGTAGTACGTTTGGCAAGAGTTTTCCCCGAACTCTAATCTAGCCGCTGGCAAAGGGTACAACCCTTTAAACCTAGAAGAAGGAATTAAAGAAGTACCAGGCTTAATGAATTCCTTAGCAATCACATCAGAAATAGCATCAGGAACTGGAAAAACCTCAGGAGTAACCACAGGAGGTTTATAAATAGTGATGTCGCGAATAGTTCGCCGGCGAATAGTTCCCGGCAAACATAGCTTGTTCGCGTTCGCCGCAGCGGGCGATCATATGCGATGTTTGATCTGCCCCCTATTCGTCATCATTGAGGAAACTTTGACCCTGTATCTCACAGTCTGCAGACACATTTCAGCCAATCAGCAGCAGACACTCCCTCCCAGACCCTCCCAGCTCCTGGGCAGCAGCCATTTTAGATTCATTCTGATCCTGCATTCTTAGTGAGAGGAGGGGTAGTTTAGCTGCTGCTGATTTTATAGGGAAATTGATAGCTAGGCTAGTGTATTCAGTGTCCACTACAGTCCTGAAGGACTCATCTGATCTCTGCTGTAAGGACAGCACCCCAAAAAGCCCTTTTTAGGGTTAAAACATCTTTTCTTTTTTTTTTGCCTGTGTAATTTTGACTGTGAAACATCAGTCTGCTAGTGTAATCTAATTGCAGTTGCCTGCCTGCAGTGCCACCACTCATATCTGTTGTAACAGTAGTTTAAATTTTGTAAAAAAAAAACTTTTTTGACTGTGAAACATCAGTCTGCTAGTGTAATCTAATAGCAGTTGCCTGCCTGCCAGCGTGTGCCAGGCCCACTTGCCAACTAGTGCTACCACTCATATCTGTTGTAACAGTATTGTAAAATTTAAAAAAAAAAAACTTTTTTGACTGTGAAACATCAGTCTGCTAGTGTAATCTAATTGCAGTTGCCTGCCTGCCAGTGTGTGTGCCAGGCCCACTTGCTAAGTGCCACCACTCATATCTGTTGTAACAGTAGTGTAAATTAAAAAAAAAAAACTTTTTTGACTGTGAAACATCAGTCTGCTAGTGTAATCTAATTGCAGTTGCCTGCCTGCCAGCGTGTGTGCCAGGCCCACTTGCCAACTAGTGCCACCACTCATATCTGTTATAACAGTAGTGTAAATATTTTAAAAAAAAACTTTTTTGACAGTGAAACATCAGTCTGCTAGTGTAATCTAATTGCAGTTGCCTGCCTGCCAGCGTGTGTGCCAGGCCCACTTGCCAACTAGTGCCACCACTCATATCTGTTGTAACAGTAGTGTAATTTTTAAAAAAAAAAACTTTTTTGACTGTGAAACATCAGTCTGCTAGTGTAATCTAATTGCAGTTGCCTGCCTGCCAGCATGTGTGCCAGGCCCACTTGCCAACTAGTGCCACCACTCATAGCTGTTGTAACAGTAGTGTAAATTTAAAAAAAATACTTTTTTGACTGTGAAACATCAGTCTGCTAGTGTAATCTAATAGCAGTTGCCTGCCTGCCAGCATGTGTGCCAGGCCCACTTGCCAACTAGTGCCACCACTCATATCTGTTGTAACAGTATTGTAAAAAAAATTAAAAAAAACTTTTTTGACTGTAAAACATCAGTCTGCTAGTGTAATCTAATTGCAGTTGCCTGCCTGCCAGTGTGTGTGCCAGGCCCACTTGCTAAGTGCCACCACTCTTATCTGTTGTAACAGTACTGTAAATATTAAAAAAAAAAACTTTTTTGACTGTGAAACATCAGTCTGCTAGTGTAATCTAATTGCAGTTGCCTGCCTGCCAGCGTGTGTGCCAGGCCCACTTGCCAACTAGTGCCACCACTCATATCTGTTGTAACAGTAGTGTAAAACATTTTTTAAAAAAACTTTTTTGACTGTGAAACATCAGTCTGCTACTGTAATCTAATTGCAATTTCCTGCCTGCCAGCGTGTGTGCCAGGCCCACTTGCCAACTAGTGCCACCACTCATATCTGTTGTAACAGTAGTGTAAATTTAAAAAAAAAAACTATTTTGACTGTGAAACATCAGTCTGCTAGTGTAATCTAATTGCAGTTGCTGCCTGCCTGCCTGCCTGCCAGCGTGTGTGCCAGGCCCACTTACACGGGGAGTTTGGTCTGTTACTGTGAAGCGGGCGTAACCCTTACACTACCTGATCGATACAACATCATACCTGATGTTTTAAAGCACGTTATTCCAAACAATTTAGTAATGTTAGGTAATTTATGCCCTTTATGGCTTAAAACCAGACTCTGCATCAACTATGTAATTTTCCATGGGAGTTTTGCCATGATCCCCCTCCGGCGTGCCACAGTCCAGGTGTTAGTCCCCTTGAAACAAATTTTCCATCACTATTGTGGCCAGAAAGAGTCCCTGTTGGTTTTAAAGTTCGCCTGCCTATTGAAGTCAATGGCGGTTCGCCCAGTTTGCCGGTTCGCGAACAGTTGCGGAAGTTCGAGTCCGCCGTTCACGAACCAAAATTTTTAGGTTCGCGACATCACTATTTATAAACAGAATTTAAACGTTTACTAGTTTTGATATCAAGAGGACTAGATAAGTAGATTTGTCAGTGTCAATGTCTGAGGTAGGATCTTCTGAATCAGAAAGATCATCATCAGAGGAGGATATTTCAGTATGTAGTCGGTCATTGGAAATGTAATCAACTTTATGAGAAGTTTTAAAAGACCTTTTACGTTTATTAGAAGGCGGAATAGCAGACAAAGCCTTCTGTATCGCATCAGCAATATAATTTTTCATATCAACAGGGATATCATGTACATTAGATGTTGAATGAACAACAGAAACTGTACTAGTACTGATGGAAATGTTTTCTGTGTGCAAAAGCTTATCATGACAACTGTTACATACTACAGCTGGAGATATAATCTCAGCTAACTTACACCAGATACACTTAGCTTTGGTAGAACTGTGATCAGGCAGCAGGGTTCCAGCAGTTGCTTCTGAGACAGGATCAGATTGAGACATCTTGCAAAATGTAAAAGAAAAAACAGCATTAGAGCAAAATATACAATTTCCTTATATGGCAGTTTCAGGAAAGGGAAAAAATGCAAACAGCATAGCCCTCTGAGCATATAGAAGGCAAGAGGCATATAGGAAGTTGGGTGAAAAATAAACAAATTTTTTGGCGCCAAGTATGACGCACAACGCAAAAGGCAAGTATGACACACAACGCAAAAGGAAGTTGAAATTTGTTTTGCCGCCAACAACATCCGGAAATGACGCAACTCACGTCATAACAGACGCAACCTTGTGCAAAGAAACCTGGCGCCAACTAAGACGCAGAAAATGACGAACTCTCGTCATCCTCTCGGCTAGATTACTGCAATGCACTTTACTTGGGCCTCCCAAAAAAAGAACTCCATCACCTTCAGACAGTACAAAACGCAGCAGCAAGACTATTGACCAATCAAACTCGCTCCTGCCACATAACACCTGTTCTCCACTCCCTGCATTGGCTTCCAATTAAATGGTGAACATATTTTAAAATTGGCCTGCTGACCTTCAAAGCCTTAAACAACCAAGGCCCACAGTACCTGAAAGAGCTCCTGACACCCTACATCCCATCCCGTTCACTTAGGTCAGCCAACACATCCCTCCTCTCAATGCCAAGAATAAGGACAAACTCAGGCTCCAGAGCATTCTGCCACGCTGCCCCTACTTTCTGGAACTCTTTACCGTGCGCAATCAGAGAGGCACCGTCCTTACAGACTTTTAAAAAAAAGCTAAAGACCCACCTCTTCCATCAGGCATTCAGTCCGCCTATCTGACCTTCAGAAAATCCTAACTTTTATGTCTTATGTTGGTACAGTATATTTGTAAAGTGCTTTGAGTCTCACAGGGAGAAAAGCACTATATAAATCGCAAATTATTATTATTATTATTATTATTATTATTATTAAAGATGTACCTTCACGCCAAAAAATTCTCGCGCCAAGAATGATGCAATAAATAACATAATTTTGCGACCTCGCAAGCCTAATTAAGCCCGCAAAATTTAAAGAAAAACAATTTTTTGAAAAAAATGACTATACCCCAGGTAAGAAAAATAACTTCCTAAAACATGCTTCCCAAACTGAAACTGACAGTCTGCAAAAGGAAATATACATAGACCTGACTCATGGAAAATATAAGTACAATACATATATTTAAAACTTTATATTAATACATAAAGCGCCAAACCATAGCTGAGAGTGTCTTAATTAATGAAAACATACTTACTGAAAGACACCCATCCACATATAGCAGATAGCCAAACCAGTACTGAAAAAGTATCAGCAGAGGTAATGGTATATAAGAGTATATCGTCGATCTGAAAAGGGAGATAGGAGATCAATCCCTATGATCGATAACAGAGAACTTTTGAAAAGATTTCCCACGAGGAAAACCGTAAAATCAATAGGCGATATTCCCTTCACATCCCTCTGACAAACACTGTACTCTGAGAGGAATTGGGCTTCAAAATGCTGAGAAGCGCTTATCATAGAAGAAAAATCAAGCACAAACTTACTTCACCACCTCCATAGGAGGCAAAGTTTGTAAAACTGAATTGTGGGTGTGACGAGGGGTGTATTTATAGGCATTTTGAGGTTTGGGAAATTTTGCCCCTCCTGGTAGGATTGTATATCCCATACGTCACTAGCTCATGAACTCTTGCCAATTACATGAAAGAAATAGCGGTTAATATCTTTATTATAGTGTGGGCGATGTTGGGAAGCAGGGGAATAGGGGTTAATAACTTTATTATAGTGGCAGCGATATCGGGAACAGCTGATTAGGGGTTAATAGATTTATTTTGTGGCGGCGATGACGGGGGCGGCAGATTAAGGGTTAATAAATTTATGAAGGTGTCGGCGATGTCAGGGGCAGCAGATTAGGGGTGTTTTGAAGTGGGGTTTATGTTAGGGTATTTTCTTTTCCCCATAGACATCAATGGGGTTGCGTTACAGAGCTTTTCATTCCGCGTTCGCAGGTGTTAGGTTTTTTTCTAACACTCTCTCCCCATTGATGTCTATGGGGAAAGTGCGCACGAGCACGTCAAAGCAGCGCTTGTATTTTGTGCGGTATGGAGCTCAACGCAACCATATCGCACGCACAAGGCGGCTTTTTCAAAACTCACAATGGCAGCGCTATGGAGGGTGAAATAACGCAACTTTTGTTGCATTCATTTCGCACCCTCTATAGCACAAAACTTTAATACTCTAATCTAGGTGATTATTGCAGTGCAATAACTATTATAAATCCTTCCTGGAAGAAGAGACAGTTACATCTTCAAAACTGTTTATTAGGATAGAATCTCTGACCTTATCCAGAGAGGAAACAAAATTCAAACCAAACTACTTTTATCAAACAAGTTTCTTCGTAACCCGTGTACAAACTCTTGGCCAAATAACTGACCACAGGATCAAAACTAGGAAATCCTCAGCAGTTTTTCTTCTCAGTAGAAAAAGTTCTAGGCAAAACAATAACAATAACCAGTTCAGAAGTAACAAACTATAACAATGTCAAACATTGAGGATATTTTGCAATGTACAGCTCCAGACATCATACAGATAGAAGGCTTCCACTCTTTTGTTGATGATATTCTAAATAGCTCAGCCACTATACTTAGATAGTTCAAAATGTCAAGTCTTTAAAAGGGACATGAAACCCAATTTTTTTCTTTCGTGATTTAGAAAACGCATGCAATTTTAAACAACTTTCTAATTTACTTCTATTATCTCATTTGCTTCATTCTCTTGATATCACTTGCTGAAAAGCATATCTAGATATGCTCAGTAGCTTCTGATTGGTTGCTGCACATAGAGGCCTTGTGTGATTGGCTCACACATGTGCATTGCTATTTCTTCAACAAAGGATATCTAAAGAACTGAGCAAATTAGATAATAGAAGTAAATTGGAAAGTTGTTTAAAATTACATGCCCTATCTGAATCATGAAAGTTTAATTTTGACTAGACTGCCCCTTTAAATATGTAGGCAACTTCACTGGGGAATAGGTTGTAAGTGCTTTCTCTTAACATCGAATTACCAGGCAGACATTAGCCACATCTTTACTGTTGGATGTCCGAGCACAAACAGTAAGACATCACACACTGAAAACTCTTGATCAATAGACCAACATTGCATACAGCATAAAGAAAGATTAAAATATAACTTTCTTCAGACTCAAAGCCATACATACGATTTAAAACACAAAAATTCCAGCCTTTGGATAAAGAATACAGGCTCCAGTCTCTCAGTAGAGAATAAATCATTTAAATCTTCAGCCTACATATAGAATCAGGAATTGTTACTATGTAGGCATCTTCACTGGGTAATAGGTCAAAAACACTTAAAGTGAATGTAAACTTTCATGAATTAGTGCCCGGTTTTTAAAAATACTATTAAAAACAGGGGCACTTTCATTCATGAAAGTTTATATTGTAGCGTATTTTTAAAAATACTTACCTTTCTCTTCAGCAAAGCCAGATTGGCGATTCCCCGCCCGCAGTTCCTCTGTACTTACGTCACCAATGACAAAACCGGCTTTCTCCAATCATGGCTTCCCACCCAGAGTGCCCATCTCGTGACGCCACACCGTGATTGGAGGAAGCCAGTTTCATCATTGCTGTGTAAGTACAGCAGGAGAAGCAGGCAGGGGGATCAGCGATCAGGCTTTGCTTGAGAGAAAGGTAAGTATTTGTAAAAATACGCTGCAATGTAAACTTTCATGAATGAATAGTATTTTTAAAAACCGGGAACTAATTCCAGAAAATTTACATTCACTTTAAATACTGTTCTCCCTCACATTAGCAGAAAGTAATCAGATTCTAGATCAGTGGTCTATATCCAAATGGGCCTAGATTAAAACTTTTGGTTGTCTACTACACCACACTAAAGCTAAAATTAACCCTACAAGCTCCCTACAAGCAACCTAATTAACCCCTTCACTGCTGGGCATAATACAAGTGTGGTGTGCAGCGGCATTTAGCAGCCTTCTAATTGCCAAAAAGTAATGCCAAAGCCATAAATGTCTGCTATTTCTGAACAAAGGGGACCCCAGAGAAGCATTTACAACCATGTTTGCCATAATTGCACAAGCTGTTTGTAAATCATTTCAGTGAGAAACCTAAAGTTTGTGAAAAGTTAGTAAAAAAGTGAACAATTTTTTTTATTTGATCGCTTTTGGCGGTGAAAGGGTGGCATGAAATATACCAAAATGGGTCTAGATCAATACTTTAGGGTGTCTACTAAAAAATATATATATACATATGAAGGGTTATTCAGGGATTCCTGACAGATATCAGTGTTAAAATGTAACTAATGCAAATTTTGAAAAAAATGGTTTGGAAATAGCAAAGTGCTACTTGTACTTATTGTCCTATAACTTGCAAAAAAAGCAAAGAACATGTAAACATTGTGTATTTCTAAACTCAGGACAAAATGTAGAAACTATTTATTTTAGCATGGTTGTTTTTTGGTGGTTGTAGATGTGTAAAATATTTTGGGGGTTAAAGTTAGAAAAAGTGTGTTTTTGTTTTCAATTTTTTCATCATATTTTATAAAAATTTTTATAGTAAATTATTTGATATGATGAAAATAATGGTATCTTTAGAAAGTCCATTTAATGGTGAGAAAAACGGTATATAATATGTGTGGGTACAGTAAATGAGTAAGAGGAAAATTACAGCTAAACACAAACACTGCAGAAATGTAAAAATAGCCCTGGTCCTTAAGGGTAAGAAATTGAAAAATGGCCTTGTCCTTAAGGGGTTAATACTGACTGATTCACAGTTCTAGATGAAGGATGATATAAGGTTCAGTAAATACCTGTGTATCTGCAACAGCAACTTAACTGCTGCTGAATTAGAAAAGCCTTTTCAGGGGCGTATAGGGATCCTGTGGCAAATTCTGGTTGCAAGCTATGACAGTAGCTCAGGAAAAGTGCAGCATCAATATATCTCGGCCTCCAAGTGTAGGCACAATCAGAATCCCACACTGTAAGAATGGCAGGAAACAAACTCCACAGCCATGCTGTTTTTTTCACATCCAGACACAGTCTAAGGTATGGTAAGGGGCATCCAGCAGTCTCTTAAAGTGAATGTAAACTTAACAAGCCGAGAAAATGGCATTCTATAGACTTTTAAAAATTAGCATAAGTTTAATTCATGAAATTGTTTAAATTGATGTATTTTTTGAGATTTTTATCTTTTAACTGCACCGCTGATAAGCGCAGCTCTCCCGCCCGCCATACTGTCTAATTGATTGACAGATGACGATTCTTCAAACAACTAATCATGGGTTCCCCCCGGGGCGTTCAGTCCCTTTGCATAAACATCACGGTCTGGGGGGAAACCATTATTAGTTGTTTGAAGCATCGTCATCTGTCAATCAATTAGACAGTATGGCGGAGGGGAGAGCTGTGCTTATTGGCGGTGCAGTTAAAAGATAAAAATGTAAGAAAATACATAAATTTAAACAATTTCATGAATTAAACTTATGCTAATTTTTAAAAGTCTATAGAATGCCGTTTTCACTGCTTGTTAAGTTTACGTTTACTTTAAGTTAGTGTTCCTCCGATGACATCTAGGAGAATCTCCTGCCCAACCCGCCTTTACAATGTGGCACAAAGTTTGCGTCAATACCCGGACTGAATCAAACAAGCCAAAGCACCATATGCATAAGAAATTATTTACTGCCTTGACAAAAATTTGCATGCAAATTTTTTTTTTTTATTTGTCATTGTTTTTGAAATGCCTCTTAAATGATTATCTTACTTCCATTACTGTGGCAGATGTGGGACACGTGCAACATATGAAAGTGTCAGGGTTCTGTATGCTACGGGATGGACTACAGCCTCTCCAAGGGAAGTGGAAACACGACTGCATTGTAGTTTTTTTAACATGCTTATTTAAACATTTTAAGCCTGATTACAGGTGGCGCTCTAATGATAGCGTGGGAGGCAATAAATAATATCGCTGTCAGGGCCAGACTGGGGCCAAAAAAAAGCCCACTACCCCCCCCCTTTACTCACCATTTCTTATTCACATACATGCAGGCACAATCCATTGATGCGTTTCAGCTGGTGCAGCCTTTTTCAAGATTTCCCATCTTGAAAAAGGCTGCATCAGCTGAAACGCGTCGATGAATTGTTTTGAAGTCTCTTTTTTATGAAGACACAAGATCACAGAGTGCTCTGTAAGACTTTTGGAATCTATTCTAGTGGATACGATAACAGGTGATTTTTTGGCAAAATTGTATCGCTCAAGTTCAAGTTTAAAGTTCCCACTGGCTATTCCCAGTAATCCAGCTTCCCGATTGGCCGAAAAATTACCACGTGACCCGAAACTAACAACAGCATGATCTGAGAGAAACGCCAGTTGTTAAAATACCCTTCCCATCATTCCACCCATTCCAAAACAGCAGTATTTTTGAGCCACAATTTTTGAGAGAGAGAGAGTGCCCCTGACGCGGTCGCGTTTCACTATACGCTTCCACCCCTCTGAGGAAGCATATAGTAAAAGGCTACCGTGTCAGGGGCACTCGCTCTAATTTGTAAATAGCACTCTGTTGTTGTAAGTTCAAACATAAAACCTATTTAGCTTTCGTGGCTCAAAAATATTGCTGTTTTGGAATGGATGGAAGGATGGGAAGGGTATTATAACAATAATATTTAAGGAACGGCTATTCTACCCCAATATAGGGGATATAGGACATTGATCCCAATTAAAGGTCTCTCTTTAATAAAGTACTGTTATCTTAAACCACCTGTCACACTATTCCTCCGGGCCTATGCAGAGTTTAGCAATATTGTAAAACTAATATTAAGTTTCTACAATGGAGTTGTATTTTTAATGTTTTTTCTGGCACGCTACAATAGCTTATTTGCACTTTATTATTGAAGCTGTCATTTTAAAGAACTGTAAGTAAAAGCTATATTTTAATGTGTATTCATTAACCCACGTGCTGTAAGAGCATTCTTTCTCCCTATCTCTCTGATAGGGTATTTTTCTGATAATATTAATTGTTACATGCTCAAAGCACACTCCTGACAGTTTACCCCTCTTACAAAATACCGACAAGATCAGTCAGGAGATAATCATTTTTCTTTTTCTTCTTTGCCTTGTAAAGACTGTTTCAGTTTGTTGTGGAAACATTGTAGCTGAGAGGAAGCGGAGAAACCAGCATCTAGAGGTTTCGCATTCTGGGTGAGTTTTGTACTCAAAGAGATTCTCTCAATATTAGCACATTCACACTGAATCAGAGCGATCCACTTATCCTTTCATACCCACACCCACTAAGATACAAGCTACAAGACGCAAGATATAGTATCTGTTGCTGTTTTTATGAAGATTTGGATCTCTCCTTTTAGATATGTGGCCATTTAGCATTCGCTTATAATTTTAACCACCTGTAGGTTTTTTTATTGTAGTGTTTTAATAAACCATTTGTTTTATTTCCTGTTTAATATTGTTTCCATTGCATTTGTGTATAATTGTACACCTGATGTTATTGGGACCTCACCTCAGTAGCTTGTCATAAGCGCGCCCTTTCTTTTTGTTTTCAGGAATGCAAGGGACGCCATATTTAAATGCGTACCTTGAATTCACTATTCAGTGTACGGCAGCGATCGTATGAAGAGGATCCTCCACGCTCCATGACTCTGCGGTCGCCAGTCCTGCTCCGCACTCATCTCCGCTCCGTGCCGGCTTGTTCCTGGATGAAGAAGGAAGAGTTTCCCGCTTGGAAGAAGACTTCATCACCTGGAACAGGACCTTCTCCGCCGGACTTCAGGAACCGTGAGAACCTATCTGGGGGTTAGACTTGGCTTTTATTTTTTGGGGGGGTTGTTATTTTTTAGATTAGGGATTTATTTGGCACTCTTAAAAGAGCTGAATGCCATTTTCAGGGCAGTAAAAGAGCTGAATGACCTTTTAAGGGCAATAATTTGGTTTATTATTTTATGTAATGCTAGACTATTTTTTGTAATCTTACGGCTAGATTTAGAGTTTTGTCGGTAACGACCCACGTAGCTAAAGCTGACTTTTTTCTGGCCGCACCTTTTAAATAACTCTGGTATTGAGAGTCCACAGAATGGCTGCGTTAGGCTCCAAAAAAGGAGCGTAGAGCATATTTAACGCAACTTCAACTCTCGATACCAGAGTTGCTTACGGACGCGGCCAGCCTCAAAAACGTGCTCGTGCACGATTCCCCCATAGAAAACAATGGGGCTGTTTGAGCTGAAAAAAAACCTAACACCTGCAAAAAAGCCGCGTTCAGCTCCTAACGCAGACCCATTGTTGTCTATGGGGAAACACTTCCTACGTCTGCACCTAACACTCTAACATGTATCCCGAGTCTAAACACCCCTAACCTTACACTTATTAACCCCTAATCTGCCGCCCCCGCTATCGCTGACCCCTGCATATTATTATTAACCCCTAATCTGCCGCTCCGTAAACCGCCGCTACTTACATTATCCCTATGTACCCCTAATCTGCTGCCCCTAACACCGCCGACCCCTATATTATATTTATTAACCCCTAATCTGCCCCCCACAACGTCGCCTCCACCTGCCTACACTTATTAACCCCTAATCTGCCGAGAGGACCGCACCGCTATTATAATAAAGTTATTAACCCCTAATCCGCCTCACTAACCCTATAATAAATAGTATTAACCCCTAATCTGCCCTCCCTAACATCGCTGACACCTAACTTCAAACATTAACCCCTAATCTGCCGACTGGAGCTCACCGCTATTCTAATAAATGTATTAACCCCTAAAGCTAACTCTAACCCTAACACTAACACCCCCCTAAGTTAAATATAATTTAAATCTAACGAAATTAATTAACTCTTATTAAATAAATTATTCCTATTTAAAGCTAAATACTTACCTGTAAAATAAATCCTAATATAGCTACAATATAAATTATAATTATATTATAGCTATTTTAGGATTTATATTAATTTTACTGGTAACTTTGTATTTATTTTAACCAGGTACAATAGCTATTAAATAGTTAATAACTATTTAATAGCTAAAATAGTTAAAATAATTACAAATTTACCTGTAAAATAAATCCTAACCTAAGTTACAATTAAACCTAACACTACACTATCAATAAATAAATTAAATAAAATACCTACAATTACACCTAACACTACACTATCAATAAATGAATTAAATACAATATCTACAAATAAATACAATTAAATAAACTAACTAAAGTACAAAAAATAAAAAAGAACTAAGTTACAAAAAATAAAAAAATATTTACAAACATAAGAAAAATATTACAATTTTAAACTAATTACACCTACTCTAAGCCCCCTAATAAAATAGCAAAGCCCCCCAAAATAAAAAATGCCCTACCCTATTCTAAATTACAAAAGTTCAAAGCTCTTTTACCTTACCAGCCCTGAACAGGGCCCTTTGCGGGGCATGCCCCAAGAAATTCAGCTCTTTTTCCTGTAAAAAAACACATACAATACCCCCCCCCCCCAACATTACAACCCACCACCCACATACCCCTAATCTAACCCAAACCCCCCTTAAATAAACCTAACACTAAGCCCCTGAAGATCTTCCTACCTTGTCTTAACCTCACCGGGTATCACACCGAACCGTCCTGGCTCCGATATCTTCATCCAACCCAAGCAAGGGCTAGACATCCATCATCCGACGGCTGAAGAAGTCCAGAAGAGGGTCCAAAGTCTTCATCCTATCCGGGAAGAAGAGTAGATCCGGACCGGCAACCATCTTCTTCCAAGCGGCATCGTCTATCTTCATCCGATGAGGACCGGCTCCATCGTGAAGACATCCAGCGTGGACCCATCTTCTTCCGACGACGACTTCCCGACGAATGACGGTTCCTTTAAGGGACGTCATCCCAGAATTTTCCTACCTTAATTCCGATTGGCTGATAGAATCCTATCAGCCAATCGGAATTCGAGGGACGCCATCTTGGATGACGTCCCTTAAAGGAACCGTCATTCGTCGGGAAGTCGTCGTCGGAAGAAGATGGGTCCGCGCTGGATGTCTTCACGATGGAGCCGGTCCTCATCGGATAAAGATAGAAGATGCCGCTTGGAAGAAGATGGTTGCCGGTCCGGATCTACTCTTCTTCCCGGATAGGATGAAGACTTTGGACCCTCTTCTGGACTTCTTTAGCCGTCGGATGATGGATGTCTAGCCCCCGCTTGGGTTGGATGAAGATATCGGAGCCAGGACAGATCGGTGTGATACCAGGTGAGGTGAACACAAGGTAGGAAGATCTTCAGGGGCTTAGTGTTAGGTTTATTTAAGGGGGGTTTGGGTTAGATTAGGGGTATGTGGGTGGTGGGTTGTAATGTTGGGGGGAGGGGGTATTGTATGTGTTTTTTTACAGGAAAAAGAGCTGAATTTCTTGGGGCATGCCCCGCAAAGGGCCCTGTTCAGGGCTGGTAAGGTAAAAGAGCTTTGAACTTTTGTAATTTAGAATAGGGTAGGGCATTTTTTTATTTTGGGGGCTTTGTTATTTTATTAGGGGGCTTAGAGTAGGTGTAATTAGTTTAAAATTGTTGTAATATTTTTCTTATGTTTGTAAATATTTTTTTATTTTTTGTAACTTAGTTCTTTTTTATTTTTTGTACTTTAGTTAGTTTATTTAATTGTATTTATTTGTAGATATTGTATTTAATTCATTTATTGATAGTGTAGTGTTAGGTGTAATTGTAGGTATTTTATTTAATTTATTTATTGATAGTGTAGTGTTAGGTTTAATTGTAACTTAGGTTAGGATTTATTTTACAGGTAAATTTGTAATTATTTTAACTATTTTAGCTATTAAATAGTTCTTAACTATTTAATAGCTATTGTACCTGGTTAAAATAAATACAAAGTTACCTGTAAAATAAATATAAATCCTAAAATAGCTATAATATAATTATAATTTATATTGTAGCTATATTAGGATTTATTTTACAGGTAAGTATTTAGCTTTAAATAGGAATAATTTATTTAATAAGAGTTAATTAATTTCGTTAGATTTAAATTATATTTAGCTTAGGGGGGTGTTAGTGTTAGGGTTAGACTTAGCTTTAGGGGTTAATACATTTATTAGAATAGCGGTGAGCTCCAGTCGGCAGATTAGGGGTTAATGTTTGAAGTTAGGTGTCGGCGATGTTAGGGAGGGCAGATTAGGGGTTAATACTATTTATTATAGGGTTAGTGAGGCGGATTAGGGGTTAATAACTTTATTATAATAGCGGTGCGGTCCGCTCGGCAGATTAGGGGTTAATAAGTGTAGGCAGGTGGAGACGACGTTGTGGGGGGCAGGTTAGGGGTTAATAAATATAATATAGGGGTCGGCGGTGTTAGGGGCAGCAGATTAGGGGTACATAAGTATAACGTAGGTGGCGGTCGGCAGATTAGGGGTTAATTATTGTAGGTAGCTGGCGGCAACGTTGTGGGGGGCAGGTTAGGGGTTGATAAATATAATATAGGGGTCGGCGTTGTTAGGGGCAGCAGATTAGGGGTACATAAGTATAACGTAGGTGGCCTGTCGGCAGATTAGGGGTTAAAAAAATTTAATCGAGTGGCGGCGATATGGGGGGACCTCGGTTTAGGGGTGCATAGGTAGTTTATGGGTGTTAGTGTACTTTAGAGCACAGTAGTTAAGAGCTTTATAAACCGGCGTTAGCCCAGAAAGCTCTTAACTACTGACTTTTTTCTGCGGCTGGAGTTTTGTCGTTAGAATTCTAACGCTCACTTCAGACACGACTCTAAATACCGGAGTTAGAAAGATCCCATTGAAAAGATAGGATACGCAATTGACGTAAGGGGATCTGCGGTATAGAAAAGTCGCGGCTGAAAAGTGAGCGTTAGACCCTTTCCTGACTGACTCCAAATACCGGCGGTAGCCTAAATCCAGCGTTAGGAGCCTCTAACGCTGGTTTTCACGGCTACCGCCAAACTCTAAATCTAGGCCTTAGATTCATTTAATCTTATGTTTTTTTATTTTTAAGTAATGTTATCTTTTTTATTTTAATTGTAATTTAGTATTTTTTAATTTAGGTAATTGGGATTAATTTAGGGGGTGTTAGGTTAGGGGGTTTAGTAATTTAGTTATTTGCGTTGTGGGGGTTTGGCGGATTAGGCGTTAATAGATTTATTAGGATTATTGCGTTGTGTGGGTTTGGCGGATTAGGGGTTAATAGTTTTATTAGGTTTATTGCTTTGTGGGTTAATGGCGGATTTGGGGTTAATAGATTTATTAGGTTTATTGTGATGTGGGTTAATGACGGATTAGGGGTTAATATATTTTATTAGTTATTATGGTAGAGGTTGACCGTTGACAGGTAGATAGATATTGCGCATGCGTTAGTTAATATTTTCAGGCAGTTATGGGAGTTACGGTGCTCCCATTTTCAGCGCAAGGCTTGCTCCGCCTGCCTATGTGCGGCGAGGTGAAAATGGAGTAACATTTCTCAATTTTCACTGTGTAAGTCCTTGCTCTGAATATGTAATACCGATTTGCGACGCGGTTCTATGTTTGCTTATGGGAGTAAAAATTGCGGGTAACAGGTAAAATATACACGCTGCATTTATATGCGGCACCGTATATGTGATACCAAAACCGCGTAAAAACCACCGCCGCCGGCTTTTGCTGGCGATGCTGCATATGTAATCTTGCCCTTGTTAAGGAAAAATATTTTTAATTCTGTATATATATTTTACTTATATGTTATAAGGGACTGACAAGTGATATTTTTAAACAGTTACATTTACTTGTCAATTCAGCTAGTACAGAAACTGCTGTATATGCAAAGTAAGTATTTTCAGCTACAGTAACACCCAAAGTTTGTATGGAAAAGATAAGAAGAAGACCACGAAGTGCTTAATGTGAAGATTCTCAGAAACACCCAACATGGCCTATAAAAGAGAGACATATTTGCTATCTAATGCTGCGCGCCACACACACTCTGTATTACTGTAAAGTGACTTGTTGTCATTTTTGTTGTAATATGTTTAATTGTACGATTATAACCTTATTAATTTGGAACAGCTGTCTGATGTTAATTTTTTCTTCAACAATTTGGTGCCGAAACCCGGGAGTTTGAAAGCGATTGCGGATGGAGCCAGGAATGGAACTATGAGGACAGGAGACCACAGGCGCCAAAAAAGGTGAGAACCTTTGTTTCTCAAATTGCTCTCCTATCCTCTGATTCCTAAACCCTCTGTCCTGTCGTGAGTACAAACTCCCAAGAACCTGAGACAGTTGTATTTTATGTTTTATGCTTTAACATCTTTTTGTTATGAATGTGTGAGTGTAAGAGGTCCTTTACGGCGTGTGAATGTACTGCTCCAAGACGCCCCTCTGCGGAGAAAGCAAGTGGGAGCAGTAGTGTGTTAAGCAAGAGGATCCTACTGTCCTCAGACACAAAAGTTTTCTCTTTTCTGTGTTTGTCAAGTAAACTGTTACTAATATTGTCTGTACAGTAAAGGGACAATAGAAGGTTTAAGTGTGGGTAGCTGCAGAATTCCTTACTAGTCAACCTTGGTCTGTCAGTACAAAGTCTCTGGGTACCCCCTATGCTCTGCCTATGGACATCGTTGATTAAGTTCAGCTTCAGTCCATTGCTGCTATTGGGCATGGTGCTATTCCCAGAGAACAAGGGCGAATTCTGATCTTCTGATCACCTCTTGGCTTTGTTCCTGAAAACCTTGGACACTGGTTTGAGTTTGCACGCTCCTATAGTGAAGGGCGCATCCCTGAGCTGTAGCAGACTTGTCTCTAATGATATATAAAACTGTTGATGTAAGTCCCCTAGCATGGTTTGATTTTGATGATATAAGAGGCCAAGTACTTTTAGGATTTGTCTCCCTACTGTTTATTATTTGGGTTTGTTGGAAAATTAGGAGGGATTTATAGTGTGGGATTTATAGTGTGGGACTTTCCCTGACAGCCACAGTATTGCTAAGAGTCGAGAGAGAAGGGTAAGAGTCCCCTCCATCATAACTGGGTTATGAGAAACGATTCTTAGAAAGGGTGACATGAGGTCAGCCTTAAGCAATGGACGTCCAAAATTTCCTCAATAGCCCACAGGAGGAAATGTATAAAGAATATAGTATGTGGGTCAGCTGGCATCTGCCTGAATGGTGCAAGCTGACTAAGGGAATGGATGTTGGGTTTCCAAAGGGGGAACCTTTGAATTATTCCACTAGGAAAATCTCTATAAAAATAACTGTAGAATCCTATAAGAAACAGCCCAATGTATTTTTTCTGTAGAAGACAAAGTATGTGTGCTGCAGCTACTGTACTGGGTGGGGGTTTCCAACCCCCCTCCCTTCCTCCAGCACAGAGCGGAACAAATTTTGTTGTTGTTTTTTTAACCCTTTTTTGTCCTAGACTTTATGTGCTGCTAGAAACTTTTTGTTCAACTGAATTAAATGTAAGATTATGTATGTTTTGCACACACACATATGCAAGTCTTCCATTAAAAGACATAAGAGTGTATGCTATGTTTGAGGGCATTTAGGGCTTTTACATTCCTGCTTGGTATTTATATGGGTTAACTGGAGTTTTAAAAGGCCAGCACTAATGTGACTTGCATAAGTGACACTGCAATAGCCATACATTGTCCCTTTGTACATTATGGTCCTAGTGATATCTTTGCAGTAGAATTAATATAAATTACAATATACACAAGATTCTAATAGTGAATCTTTAAGAGGTCTGATTTGCTAGTTACTTTGTTGGTAATTTCACTTTTACTACCGTGACTTATTTTCACTACTGATAGACCACTAGTACTTACCCCCCCTGAAAGTTATTTGGTCGCTAAAGGTAGCCCTTGCATTTATAAGGTTAGATATTTGATTGTGGGTCTGATTGTATGTGGGCACTGGCAATTAGCTGTCTATTGTCATTTGTGACTGCATGCCAAGGCCTTGTGGACTATGTGCCCTAGTCCTGGGGTTTGTATGCATTTTTTTATAGAGTGTGTAGAATCTGTGTGCCAGTTTGTCAGTGAGTATCTTTGTAAGTGTATTTGATAGTAAATACATGCTTGTGAGTGTGAATATTTATGTCAGTGTGTACATGTGTGCTGTATATGTATATGCATATATGTATGTGTATGTATATCTATGTGTATGTATGCTCTGTATATGTGTGTATATATGTATAGATGTATGTATGTATGTATGTGTATACTGTGTATATATACTGTGTATATATATATATAAACCCAAATGTTTTTCTAGGTAGGTTTAGGAGAAGGAATACATTACTGGGAGCTAGCTGTTGATTGTAGGCTGCACATAGATGGACCTTTTCTTTGGTTTACCTGATGTGTTCAGCTGACTACCAGTGGTGCCTTGCTGATCCTTTAATAAAGAATGTCAAGTGAATAATGATATTTTGCTAATAGACATGAAATGGAAAATTGTTTACAACTGCATGCTCTAAGTAATAAAAGGAAATTGTTGGGTTTTAGTATTGCTGGGGAAAATAATTTGTGCTCCCAGTTTTTACTGTAGTATCTTATGTGCCCAATACCACCTCATGGCAAGATGTATATGCCCCAAGGAGAGGTAACCTTGAAGACCAAGGTATGGGAAAAATGCTCACTGCCACATTGGTGTCCGGACTGAATAAAGAAATCCATGATAAATTGGTTTCTGCCCATTTTGATTGGCGAGATAAATCAGTCTCAGCACTAATGAGCTTAGCGAGCGCAATACAAAGGAACATAGAAGTATAGAAAAAACACACTAAGGGTAATGCCAGTATGTGCCCCTGGGAAACCCCAATAGAAATAGTTTAAGGGATAAATGAGGGGGAACCCAGAAAAGGTAAATGTTATAACTGTGGGAGAACATTTGATGGACTGGGCTTCCAGTGCTACCAATCATGTCTGAGAGCAGAGGGGGTGATGCCTTTGTTCGCCTGACCCTCTCTGACATGCCATACCATTTTGTGGAGTGTTTGGTGGACACTGGAACAGACTGCAGCATTTTCAAAAGAGCTATAACTGTTATGAAATTAAAGGCACATCAGTGAACAATAGATCCTATCACTATGGGTAATAATAGGGTAGATGAAGCAGCCAAGAAGGCAGCTTTCATGATACTCCTACAGTCCTCTGAAACTGTGGAGAATTTGACAATGGAGGTCTTAAAAACCCTCCAAAATCAAACAGGTTCCCTAATTCAGTGCAAGTGGAAAAATGCTGGTTGCAAACTGGAAAATGAGGTTTGGAAACATGGGGATGGTAGATTATGTGCACCTACAGTGCTATATTCTGTTTTAGCCAGTTTATCTCATCTCCCTTCCCATGTTTCCAAAGGGGGAATGATTGCAAGTGTTAATAAATTTTGGTTTGCACCAGGTTTCTTACAATTTGTAACTGAATGGTGCAAGAAATGATGTGTGCTAAATACAATTCAGGTAAATTGACAAAGGTGGAGATGAAACACCTTGTAAAACCTGACTACCCATTCCAAAGACTGCAAATAGACTATATTCAGCTGCCCAAATGTGGTGTGTATGAGTATGTTTTGGTGTGTGTAGACATGTTTTCCTCTTGGCTGGAGGCCTGGCGGGTTGCCAAGGCAACAGCAGGTGTAACAGAAAAAAGCTGATAACTGAAATTGTGTGCAGATATGGTCTACCTGAAACAGTAGGATCTGATCAAGGGACTCATTTTTCTGGGCAAGTGTTTGCAGAAATGATGAAAGGGTTGCAGATTAATCATCTGGGAAAGTAGAGAGAGCCAATGGTGTTTTAAAAAATAAAATAGCTAAGATCTGTGAG
Organism: Bombina bombina; assembly: GCF_027579735.1. Classification (NCBI taxonomy): domain Eukaryota; kingdom Metazoa; phylum Chordata; class Amphibia; order Anura; family Bombinatoridae; genus Bombina; species Bombina bombina. Next base: position 171,382,585 of record NC_069506.1, on the reverse strand, counting down.
CAGACAAAACTTACTTGGGTACAAGCCTTACCTTTAGCCCTCTTTGCAGTAAAGACACACCCTAAAGGCAAAGCATGGCCTTTCGCCATTTGAAATTTTGTTTGGTAGGCCACCACTAATAGGTCTTTTCTTTCCACAAGAATTACATGGGCAGTATGCTTCTCTAACTGATTATGTTGTTCAGCTGCATGAGCAACTGACTAATTTGTATGGAAAAGTTTTCTCTTCATTACCAGATCCAGAACAAATAACTGGAATTCATCACCTGCACCCTGGAGACTGGGTGGTGATAAGAAGATACGTGAGGAGACACTTAGAGCCCCGGTTTGATGGCCCATATCAGGTGTTACTGACAACACCCACCTCAGTCAAAGTGGAATGGAAACCAAACTGGATACACGCCTCTCACTGTAAGAAAGTGAACTTCCAGGCCGGTGATAAAAACCTGTGTCAAAATGGTGAGACCACTGGGGACAAAGTGGGTTAACTAACTGCCAAGATGCATATACTGTCCTGTTTTTTCTGTGTCCTTTTCTTTGTGTTTTATACCTCTATACACCAGTGAAGGGTGACAAACGGACAAATTCCATCTGGCTTTTACACCAACAAACCGCCAAGCAACTGAATGCCACAGACTGTTGGATATGCTCTCATGTTCCTGCTAATCATAAAGGAATCCCTTTAATAGGTGTACCAATATCAATGAATGATTCAAATGTGACAGATTACAGCTATGATGTTCAAATAGATGTAGATCACTCTGTTCATAATGATATCTCAGATCAAGGTACATACTTAAAACTTGCTGGTATAGTTTCTATACCTATAATGTGTCTTGGGCTAATGTATGTTAATTACATAGCAAACATGAAAGGTTGCATATTTAGTTTGCCCAAGATATATGTGGGGGAAACAGATTGCAGAAATGCTACTTTAACATTTAATATGGAACCTAACAAAGTACCATGTGATACAGTAACTGCTGATTCTAATAGTTTATGTTTTTGTTCAAAATTAAAAACTTTGTGTACCACTAGGTGTGCCTGTCTTGAACAGACAGACAATGATGAATAGACCTGTCAAACTCAGATATATAACAATATGAGATGGTTTCAACTATGGCTGGGAAAGATGGTAAGATTATTCCAATGGTCCTTAAACAAGGTATAATTAAGAATTATTCTCATCTGCAGATAAAGTCTGGATGTAGTTTCCTGCCTGGACAGGTTAGGGAATTGAGCTATCAAATAGAATTAACAAATATGCTAGTATTATGGATGGGATTATTAATGAGACTACAAGTTTTACACATGAAAAAAGTAAAAGAGTTACAACAAAGATCTAGAGATATAGCTAAGGAAGGATGGGATCGATTGGAACCTGGTTTAAAAATATGCTTACAAATCTTTTAAAACCCATAGTGGTAGTGATAGGAGTAATTCTAATGTGACTAATTGTTTGGAAATTGTTAATGATTTGTGTTTCTCATTGCAGAAAAAGATGAAGATACGGATTGTTTAGGGTGATGATACAACAGCTACAGAGATGACCGACTGATAACTTAGTCCAGCTACCTGCCTTCCCTGCAGACCCTCCAGTTATTTTAGGAGACAGGTGGAAGATCTCATCTCTGCGAGGGGGTCCCACAATTGCACCTCATCAGCTTTGGGCCTACTACAGGATTTGGACCTAGGCCTGTGAAGGGATGCAGTTCTGGCTGCTGTTGTTATCTGTTTAGATAGAGATTGCATATTTTGTGTTTGCATGTTACCAATAAAGATGTGTGAATGCTTAGAGGAAATGATAACTATGTAGGCAGATCTGGAATGGAGGCTCAGCATCCCACTGTCTATGTAGCTTATCTGTATACTCAGTGATATACAGTCTGTCTAAGGGGTCTGTGATGATAGCAGGATGTGATGTCACTAGCTGGTGGGCGGGGCTTAGGTCCGGTGTCTGTGTCGCAGTTAGTTTAGTACAATCAACCTGTCTGGATGTGTATTGCTATGCTCTGTAATAAAATAGAGTTGTACCATCATTGCTGTGTCCTGCATATGTCCTGCATCTCATGACATGGTGTCAGAAGTTCTGGACTACGCTTCTGTTTCTGATGATGACGATGTCAAAGTTTACCCCACCTGAGCCTTTTGACTTTTCTCAGCCTGCAGCTTGGCCCACATGGCGTCAGCGGTTTCAGCGCTTCAGGATTGCATCCAAACTGAACAAGGAGAGTGGTGAAGTACAAGTTAATTCTCTTTTATACTCTATGGGGAAAGATGTAGAGCCAGTGTTCAATGCTTTTACTTTCCAAGAAGGGGAAGAAGTTAACTTTGATATAGTTATGGATAAACTCAGTGCCCACTTTGTGCCCAAAAGAAATGTGATTCATGAGAGAGCTTGTTTTCACAAACGTAATCAGCGTGTGGGAGAATCTGTGGAGTCATTTTTGCGCAGCCTGTATGAATTAGCTGAATTCTGTGAGTTTGGTGTTGCTAAAGAAGAGCAAATCAGAGACAGAATAGTTATTGGAATTGCAGATGCTGAAGTCTCCCTGAAGCTGCAGTTAGAGCCTGATTTAACATTAGACGGGGCTATTAGGATGGCCCGCCAGAGTGAACTGGTGAAAAAGCAAAGTGCTGATCTGAGGTCTGAGAGTATTGTGGATGAAGTACAACAGTCTAGGAAAATTGCTAGTGAAAGGCACAGTGTGAGCGGTAGATCTAAAGTACTGGAAAGGCCTAGAAGTGGATGGGCGCAACATGGCCGATGCACACGGTGCTACCGGGCTCATGATCAGAGTGCTATATGCCCGGCCAGAGATAAAAGATGCAGAAAATGTAACAGAATAGGCCATTTTGAAGTGGTGTGTAAAACTGAATACATTAAGGAGATGCAGGTGGACAGTGACCAGGAGGGTCAGGAAGTGTCTTTTGTGGGGTCTGTTGTGGAACGGACAAGCTCAGAGGAAGATTGGAAAGTTACCTTTACTGTAATGGGAGCCAATGTTGATTTTAAGATTGACACAGGAGCAGATATCACTGTAATGTCTTTTGCTGAATTTATGAGACTGCCTCGACAGCCCCAGCTGGCGAAGGTTACTACAAATGTTCATAGTCCTGGTGGCCGCATTGATTGTGTGGGGAAATTTCTTGCCAGCTGTGAGTACAAACAAAGGAAGTTCACCATGTGGGTGCATGTGATCCGAGGTCAGTGTGTTAACAGTTTATTGAGCAGAAAAGCAGCCTGTGACTTGGGCCTCGTGGCCAGAGTGAATGAGATCTCTGAAGATATGTTTGGCGAGTTGGGCCTACTGAGCTGCAAACCTGTCCGTATAGCACTTAAAAGTGACGCAGTCCCGTACAGTATTTCTACTCCTCGTAGAATTCCGTTCCCGCTCATGCCTCAAGTGGAGAAAGAGCTCATGCGCATGAAGTCTATGGGGGTTATTGAAGAGGTTGTTGAAGCAACTGATTGGTGTGCCCCCATTGTTCCAGTTGCAAAGAAAAACGGAAAGGTGCGCATCTGTGTGGACCTGAAAAGGTTGAATGAGGCAGTGAAGAGGGAGAGATTTGTGCTGCCGACACTGGAAGATATAGCCCCGAAGTTGGCTGGGGCGAAGTTCTTTTCCACATTAGACGCTTCTAGCGGCTTTTGGCAGATCCCCCTGGATCCAAAGTGCCGCAAACTGACTACCTTTATCACTCCGGTAGGTCGGTTCTGTTTCTGCAGACTTCCCTTTGGGATATCCTCCGCTCCTGAGATCTTTCAGAGGGAAATGAGTTCTCTCCTGAGTGGCCACGTGGGCACAGCAGTCGTCATGGACGACATTCTAGTGTATGGGTCTACAGTGGAGGAGCATGATCAGCGTTTGAGTTGTGTGCTGCAGGCTATCAAAGAGTCTGGGCTGAAGCTGAATAAAGAAAAATGTCATTTTAGGAAAACTGAATTATGCTACTTTGGGCATATCATCAACGGGGATGGCATCAAGCCGGACCCCGAGAAAATTCGGGCTATCGAACAGATGAAAAGCCCTTCGGATGTACATGAGCTGAGACAGATATTGGGCCTTGTAAATTACGTGGGCAAGTTTCTTCCAGATTTATCTACAGTTTTGCACCCTATCACAGAGTTGCTTAAGAAAGATGTTGCCTGGGTCTGGGGACCCTCACAAGAAAAAGCGTTCCTGCATGCTAAGTCCCTGCTGGGGTCTGCCCCAGTGCTGGGGTTCTACGACCCTTCAAAAAAGACTGTGGTTAGTGCTGATGCAAGCAGTTATGGGTTGGGGGCTGCACTCCTGCAACTGAATGACAACAAACTACAGCCCATCGCCTACTGTTCCCGCACACTGACGGCTGCGGAGTCAAAATACGCTCAAATTGAGAAAGAGTGCCTGGCTGCAGTTTGGGCCTGTGAACGCTTTCAGCGTTATCTAGTGGGTTTGGAGAAATTTAGTCTGGAATCTGACCACAAACCGCTAGTCCCTCTTATCAATTCTTATGACATCGACAAAACACCCTTGAGATGCCAGAGACTTTTAATGAGACTGCTCAGGTTCAATGTTCAGGCAGTGCATGTGCCGGGGAAGCAGCTGGTTGTGGCAGATACACTGTCCAGGCTCCCGCTGGCTGCTGCTGAAGAATCCTCCACAGAGTCGGATGTAAAAGTGTATGTTGATTCAGTTCTGGCCTCTAAGTCCATTTCTTCAAGGAAACTGGAAGAGATAAAGAAAGAGACATATTTGGACACAGATCTGCAAGAAGTTATAAGGTACATAAGAGATGGCTGGCCCGAGAGCCGGGCAGCCTGGATGTCTTTAAATGCTTACCAGCCAGAGAGGTCGCAGCTCACGGAGCTGGAGGGGTTGGTGCTGTTCCAAGACCGTATTGTAATTCCTGTCAGCATGAGGAAGGAGATGTTGAACAGGATACACGATGGGCACTTAGGCATCATAAAGTGCAGAGAAAGAGCAGCTACAGCTGTGTGGTGGCCTGGGATCAGCTCTGACATTGCAAATCATGTGTCTAAATGTGCCTTTTGCCGGGAACGCCGGCCTACTCAGAGAAGGGAGCCCTTAATGTCTACTCCGCTGCCTGCGGGGCCGTGGCAGAAAATAGCTGCTGATTTGTGCGAACTGCACGGGAAAAAGTTTCTTGTTGTTATCGACTACTATTCCAGGTATTTGGAAATAGCACCCCTGAATGATATCACAAGTCAGGCCGTTATCATTCGCCTGAAGAGCTTGTTCGCCCGCTGGGGCATTCCAATGGAGCTGGTGAGTGATAATGGCATGCAGTTCGCTTCTACAGAGTTCAGTGCTTTCAGCAGGGAATATGATTTTGTACATTCCACGTCAAGTCCACATTATCCGCAGGCCAACGGAATGGCGGAAAGGGCAGTTCAAACAACAAAATTCATTCTAAAGCAATCTGAACCGTACCTAGCCCTCTTGTCATACAGGGCGACGCCCATTCAAGCCACCGGGTTTAGCCCGGCACAGCTGATGCTAGGACGCCAGATTCGCACCACTTTGCCCTCAGTGGGTGTCTTCAAGCCGCCTGGCCCTGTTCCTCGGGACGAAGTCCTTAGGAGGGATGAAGAGGCCAAAAAGGGTTATCGTTTCTTCTACGACAGGAGACATTCTGTCAGGCCTTTACAGGAACTGAAAGCGGGCCAAAGTGTCAGAATTAAACTGGATGATGAGAAGAAATGGAAGACGCCTGCTACGGTAGTGGGCCGCTCTCCAGAACCAAGGTCTTACACAGTCCTTACAGAGGGAGGGACGGTTACACGCCGTAACCGAAGACATCTTCAGCCTGTACCTGAGAGTCTGGAACCGGATACCTCAGTACCACCGCCGGTGGGATCTCCTGTTCTAAGAGAGGTGCCTTCCCCTCAGCAAGATCATAGCGGGGATATATCTTTGCCTCCAGCAGACTCTTGTTCACCATCTTCTGTATCAGAGGACAGTTCATGCAAAGTTACATCAAGCGGAAGAGTGGTGAGGCTTCCGGCCCGATACAGGGACTGACTTTAGCTAGAACAGTGACCGGAAGTATGGGCAGAATAATCCCATGGTCACTGTGGACTAGGGTAGTCTACCCCGATGTCCAAGTCAGGATGTAATTTATTTGTTCATGTTTTCTAATCTATCTGTTCTTATAATGTTCTAAAACAAAATGTTGTTGTATACCCTGTTGGTGTACCTTGTTATTTAATATATGCGAATGTATGCTTCGCCTTTGAAAAAGGGGAAGATGTGATGATAGCAGGATGTGATGTCACTAGCTGGTGGGCGGGGCTTAGGTCCGGTGTCTGTGTCGCAGTTAGTTTAGTACAATCAACCTGTCTGGATGTGTATTGCTATGCTCTGTAATAAAATAGAGTTGTACCATCATTGCTGTGTCCTGCATATGTCCTGCATCTCATGACAGGGTCATTTCCAGGTAGGAAGGTTGTTAGTTAGTCAAGTCAGAGACACAAAGTAATAATGGCGTGATAATAAACGCAAGGTAATAGATAAATACATGTGATAATAAAATTATCAAAAGGGTGAGAAATGTTAAGGAAAAATATTTTTAATTCTGTATATATATTTTACTTATATGTTATAAGGGACTGACAAGTGATATTTTTAAACAGTTACATTTACTTGTCAATTCAGCTAGTACAGAAACTGCTGTATATGCAAAGTAAGTATTTTCAGCTACAGTAACACCCAAAGTTTGTATGGAAAAGATAAGAAGAAGTGCTTAATGTGAAGATTCTCAGAAACACCCAACATGGCCTATAAAAGAGAGACATATTTGCTATCTAATGCTGCGCGCCACACACACTCTGTATTACTGTAAAGTGACTTGTTGTCATTTTTGTTGTAATATGTTTAATTGTACAATTATAACCTTATTAATTTGGAACAGCTGTCTGATGTTAATTTTTTCTTCAACACCCTTAATTGTTAATAACAATTTTAAACACTGGTTTATAGAGAAATGGAAAGGATATGCTGCATTTAATAATTTATACACAGAGAAGCCTAAAATATTTTGGAAAGCTTCTAAAGCAGTATTACAAGAAGAAATGAAAGCATACTTGTTTAGATTAAAGAGGAAACTTAAAGCTAGATATTTACAATTATTTAACTAATTAAGAAATAAAAAAAAAATTGCTACAATAATAACCCAAGTAAAGATAAATGAGAAAAATATGTCAATGCTAAAAAAGAGAATAGAGAATTTTGAAAGATACATGGTACCCTTTTTAATTAAAGGGTTATTAACCCCTTCACTACTGGGACTTTCAGAGATGAACCTGACCAAAATACCAGGGAATTTTTTGAATTTTTGCTATCACTTCATTTAAACAGAAATAGAGCCTTGTTTTTTATTTACCTGTCAAAATTATTTGGGCGAGATTACATATATACGACATAGGTTTTAGTGCAACTGCTAAAACCCACGCTGCCCGTAAGTTCACCTCACACATCGGGTGAATCACATATACGGTACCGGCAGATCATATACTGCCGTAAATGGGATAATCTGGCAAAGTACAGAAATGTTCGTAAATATAGATTTCTGGAGTTGCCAGTGACTTACAGCAGTTTATGATCTGCCTATGTAAACAACAAAAAAAGCTTAAAACGGCTGTAAAATTCTAACCCGCCTTCCAAAAACTAAACCGACACATCAAAACCCCTATATCCCCCCACATTGCAACTAATAATACAATGTATTAACCTCTTAACCGCCATACCCCCACAATGCAATCTACCTATTTGAACTATTAACTCCTAATCCGCCAACCCCCACATCGCAAAATGCCTAATAAATGTATTAACCCCTAATCTGCCATCCCCCCACAACGCAAAGTACCCAATTAACCTATTAATTCCTAAATCGCCAACCCCCACAACACAATCTACCTGTTAACACTATTAACCCCTAATCCGCCAACCCCCCACATTGCAAAGTACCTAATTAACCTATTAATACCTAAACCGCCAAACCCCCACAACGCAATCTACCTATTAACCTATTAACCCCTAAACCGCCAACCCCCACAACCCAAAGTATTAATCTAATCACTAAGCCCCCTAAACTAACACCCCCTAAATTAACTACAATTACTTAAAATAAAAAAGACTAACTTTAAAAATTACCACAAAAAATCCTAATTTTACACAACAAAAACCTAAATTTACATAAAAAAAACTAAGATTAAATTAAAATGAAAAATCTAATATTACAAAAAATAAAAAAAAATAAGATTACAGAAAACAGAAACGAAATTATCCAAAATAAAAAATGTAAACCTAATCTAATACCCCAATAAATACAAAAAAGCCACCCCAAAATAAAAACACCCCTAATCTAACACTAAACTACCAATAGCCCTTAAAAGGGCCTTTTGTAAGGCATTGCCCTAAAGAAATCAGCTCTTTTACATTAAAAAATACAACTTAACCCCTAACAGTAAAACCCCTCACCCACCCAGCCCCCCAAAATAAAAAAGACCTAGCTCTAAAAAATGTAATCTATCCATTGCACCTAAAGGGGCATTTATATGGCATTGCCCTTAAAAGGGCAAACAGCTCTGTTGCTGATTGCCCTTAAAAGGGTAATCAGCTCTTTTGCTGCCCATTAAAAAATAAAAAAAGCCCTAATCTAAAAAAAAAACACCCTAAAAAACAAAAACCTAACACTTACCCCAAAAAATGTACTCACCATTCCTGAAGTCCGGACATCCATCTTCTTCCAGGCGGAGCAAAGTCTTCATCCAAGCGGTAAATATCTTCTTCCAGGGCGACACCATCGTCCATCTTCATCCCGGTGGCGCGTATCGAAAACAGATCGGCAACGGCACGGTCATCCGACTTGGAGGGTCCTCTTCATGCAAACGTCCACCGCACACTGAAGATTGAATGCAAGGTGCCCCTTTTATATTGGGGTACCTAGCATTCCTATTGGTTGAAAATTTCACATCAGCCAATAGGATGAGAGCTACTTAAATCCTATTGGCTGTTCAAACATTCAACACAATATCAGAAACAGTTGAATTGCAGTGATGTCTGTCCGCCTGCTCAGAGCAGGCGGACAGGGTTATTGGAGCAGCAGACTTTAGACCACTGCTTCATAACTGCTGTTTCTGGCGAGTCTGAAGACTCGCCAGAAACACGACCCTTTAAGCTCCATTCGAAGCTTGATAAATGGGCCTCTAAGTCAAGTCTCAAACTGTAAAATGAGAACAAGCCAAGTTTTGGAAAGTCAAACGATGATAATAAAATGCAAATACTATAGGATCTAAATGTCACTTACAAAAGAAAAGTTGACATGATTTAAGCAAATAGCAGAGACTTTAGAGCATGAGAAACATGGGACTCTACATAATAAATTATATAGATTTCTTCAGTATTGGGAATGCGGATATTAGGAATGTGTATTTTGCTAAGATTAAACCTTCTGTTATACACAAGCCACGGTATGTAGTAGCCCAAAACCTCTAATGATATCAATTCAGATACAGTTTAGTAGCATAGTATGGTGCAAATAAAACTATATAATGACTTGGGATAAAACTGTTGCAAAAGGAGGATTTACCATGATACAGATCTAATGTCCAAAGAGGACATGGGGATATCCAGTATTAAACAATATATAAGATGGTAATAACAGAGAACTATAGAAATTAACCACTGGTTAGCAATAGGGCTGTATTAGAGAGTGCAACCTTATCAGATATATATCACTATATCATAATTTCCAATAATACAAAGTCCTATGAAGGAAAGATATATACCTATATTCAAACAAATGAGAACATATTTATGCATATGTTAAAAAAGCTGGTAAGCAACCTCACACAGGAGATTAAATATATAAGTACAGAGATGTTACAGATGACTCATCTAACTGGAGAAATATAGCTGCAAACCAAAATGAAATATTATAGCTGAGGTGGACTAGGTATTAAACCCCATTCAACCTACTCCAGAGAACGCAAACTGGGTCATACCTTGTAAATTAAGATACTGAAGAGCTCAAAAGGGAGAATGCTCGAAGGTCAGTTAAGTAATTAGCCATGTAAACTCTGTATAGAGAGAAGCTATCTCAACCATCTCTGGAAAAGGCTTAATAGACCTATAAGTCAACTCGTATGCAGCCCTGATCTCAGAGATTGACAAATGATAGGGAGCCTACAGACAACTCCATAGGTGCCCACTCATTCCAATTAGGGCAGAAGAAAGTCATCCAGTCTCATCCATGCAAGCTTGTGACTGAAAGTGTCCAGAAGAATGTTATGTACAGAGGTATACCTTACTCATACAGTGGGTTAGGGACCGAAGCACCGATATAAAGAGAAAAACGCCTTAAAGTGAAACAACGCAGTTTTAGCTTTCTTTTCACTTGCCAGTGTGTTTAAAAACTTGAAACATGTTTGAACTAACATATATTAAGAGTGCAATAGTGCCAAATTTAGTTTAACAATAAAAACTGTAGCTGTAAAATAGTGACAATTACTGTAGTAAAATTTGCCAGACTAAAACATTGAGACACAGATTGCACTGTAATGATGTAAATTGCCCAGTACAGCAGTGTTTCAACATCCTTGTAGGTTGAACTTCAGCTCCACATTAGCACTGTAAAGTAAAACGCTGTAAAATTAGGAATACCTGTATATGAGGAGAAGCAGCTGCAAGCTCCAAGACGCTTCCCTCCAGCTGTCCCCTCAACAGACAACCATTGTCTCGCTCCTGCAGACCTGCCGCATGCACAGGAGCAAATGTCAATACAGAGCGACCACTGGTGTCGCTGATGAATGATATTGATGTCTGACTGTTATTCCACAGTGAGATTGCTGCCGGGGCCTTCTCTGCTCACATGCGCCCTCTGTAGCAGACTCCAGTGCTCATACTGTAGGCAACTCCAGCGGGAATGGGGTGGGAGTTTGCGAGTTGTTGTTTAGGCTTCTCCACTCCCGTTTTTAGAAATAGGACCAGATTATCCATTTTGTCGCAAAATCTTTTGTCCAAGTCCTCCAGAAGTGTATGAAGATTATAGTAAAAGTCCTCCATGATTAGTACAATGAGTATGTTGTTAGCAAACTTGTAAAATCTTAGTTGGTGCTTGCTTGAAACTTGCTATCACAGTGTGATGTTGACTGCTGTACCCAGATAATTGGGGGAAGAGGGGTGTTAAAAATCCATTTGTAGGCCACCGCCAGAGTCTTCAACAGTCCAGATTAGGGCTCAACACAGGGTAATTAGCATATTATCTATATAGATTGATGCAGTATGTTCTGTTGAAGCTGATTTTTAAAAAATAAGATAGTGATGCTACTGCTAGATTGCAATAATCGACGTATTATTTAGATGTTGTGAGGACCTCCTAGCTTTGCGTCCCAATATGGCTGCTGCCCGGATCCCCCCCAACATTTTACATTTTACATTTTATCATATACGAGGCCCAAACTGTTTTTTCCTTGCACACATAGGGCCAGATAACGAGTGGAGGAGAAACATTTGCGTGCAAGCCATAAAGGTTTATTGCAGGTGTTTGCGCTCGTCGTGCTTACCACTGGTATTTTGAGTTGAAAGTAGAGGCGTTTTCATGACTGCAATCGTGATTTTCGCTAGAATGATTACCACGTCCTCTGAGCTCTGGTTAACTTTTGTGAAACAAAAATGTTCAATGTCTTTTCTAATTAAAGATACTCCCTCTCCAATATGCAAATCTATAAAGGTACAAGACAAGGTTGCCCTCTCTCACCTTTATTATTCTACATAGCTATAGAAACTCTTGCAATGTGAGGGAAAGGGAAAGTCTAGAAGGAATTAAGTTAGG